>NW_025200910.1:4045-6864 GCF_004010195.1 Chiloscyllium plagiosum | reverse complement strand
AACAAAACTGTGCATATGATAGAAGTGGATTGAATTTTTTAATGCGGAATGGACGGCGTGGTGAGCTGTGTTGACGACAACACTGATTTTGTAGAATCACAGAGATATACTGCATTTAAACAGACCCTTCAGTCCCACTCGTCCATGCCGAACAGATGCTTGAACCTAATCCAGTCATATTTGCCAGTAATTGGTCCATATCCAACTCAGCTCTTCCTAATCATACATCCATCCAGATGTCTTTTAAATGCTGTAATTTTAATATCCTCCGCTACCTCTTCTGGAAACTCATTCGATACACTGACCACAATCTGCGTGAAAACGTTGCCATGTGGGTCCCTTTTATATATTTAACCTCCCAAACCAAAACTGTGCCCTCTAGTTCTGGAATACCCCAAAACAGGAAAAACCTTTCAATTTATTCTATCCATGCCCTTCATGATTAATAAGCCTCTGTAAGATCAGTGCTCAGTCTCTGAAACTCCAGCTAAAACAGCCATGCCCTAATCAGCCTTTCCCTGAAGTTCAAATCCTCCAAACCTGGCAAATTCCTTTTTAAGTCTTTACTGAATCATTTCAAATGTCAGAACATCCGTCTGATAGAAAAGAGAACGGAATTACACGCAATGTTCCAAAGTGGCCTAACCAATGATCTGGACCGCAGAAACATGACCTCCCATCTCCGATACTCAACCATCTGACAAATAACATAAAGCATACCAAATTCCTTCCTCACGACCCTATCTTTCTGCGACTCAACTTTCAGATACTATGAACCTGTACTTCAACGTCTCTTTTATCATCAAGAATCGCCATGTGACATTACATTTAAGTGTATCAACCCTGGTCTGATTATTTTCAAATGAAGCACATCGCATTCAAGTAAATTAAACTCCATGTTCCAGTCCTCACTCCATTGGCCCATCTGATCAATATCCCATTGAACCTTGAGGGAACCTTCTTCACTGCCGACTACACCTCCAATATTGTTGTCATCTGCAAACGTACTAACTATATCTCCTTCATTCACATGCAAATAATTAATATAAATTACGAAAAAAAGTGGAGAGAGCATCGAACTTTGTGGGACACTACTGTTTACAGATCTCTAGTCTGAAGAACAGTCCTATACCATCACACTCCGTCTTCTACCTTCGATCCAGTTTTCCAGCCAAATGGCTACAGCTCCCTGTCTGCATGTAGGTTTGCTCACTAAGCTGGAACGGTCGTTTTCAGACGTTTCATCACCATACTATGTAACGTCTTCAGCAAACTTCAGGATGAAGCACTGTTGCTGTAGCTCGCTTTCTAATCATGTGTCTGGGAATCCCTGGTTGGCGATGTCATTTGCTGTGTTGTCATCATTTCCTAAGGTGGTGTCATTTCCTGTTCTTTCTCTCAGGGGATGCTAACTTGAATCCAAGTGAACTTGATTGTTGATAGAGTTCCAGCTGGAATGCCATGCTTCACGGAATTCTCGTAAGTAGCTCTGTTTGGCTTTTCCTCGGATGCATGTGTTGTCACAGTCGAAGTATTGTCATTCTTCATCTGCATCCAAGTATAATAGTGTGAGTGGGCTATGCCTTATTGTTACTAGCCGATGTTCAGGTGTATTTGTGGCTAGTTTTCTTCGTATTTGTCCAATGTAGTGTTTGCTACAGTTCGTCAAACATAAAAAATATAAGTTTTGCTTGATGCCTCTATTGGGTCTTTCGTGTTCATTAACTGCTGTGTTATGGTTTTGGTGGGTTTTAGGGCTTTTGTGATGCAAAGGGTCTGAGTAGCCCGAGAGTAATTTCCGAGATATCTTGGATGTAGTGGAGAATGGCTCGGATTTCTGCATGTGTTTGGTCTGACTGTTTGGGCTCATTGTTGAGAAACCAACGGTCTGTGATCATTGGGTACCGATTTTTTTTAAATACACTGTATAGGCGATTTACCTCTGCGCTTCGTAGTTCTTCTGTGCTGCAGTGTGTGATGGCCCGTTGAAATAATGTTGTTATGTAGCTTCGTGTGTGAATGTTGGGATGATTGCTTCAGTAGTTCAATATTTGTTTGTATGTGTTGTTTTCCTATTGATGCTGGTTTGAAGTTCCACATTGGCTGTTCGCTCTACTGCGACATCTAGGAATGTCAGTTTGTTTTTATTTTCCTCGTCTTTCGTGAATTCTATGCTGCTAAGAGTATTATTGATGGTCTTGAAGGTTTCTGCTAATTTGCGACATTTAGTGATGACAAAGGTGTCACCCACGAAGCGGACCCAAAGTTTGGGTAGGATTGACGGCAGAACTATCTACTCGAGTCTCTGCATTAATTCCTCTGTTTGGATTCCTAAAATTGGAGATCCCATGGTTGTTCCATCGGTTTGTCTGTAGGTTTTATTTTTGTTGAAGGTGAAGTGGGTGTTAAGGAATAGATCCTCGAGCTTGAAGATATTGTCCTTGCTGATGAAGTTGGTGGAGTTTGGTGTATGTGTCTTTAATCCTTCTATTAGTGTCGTCAGTGTTACAATGTCCAGGTTGATGTTGATGGATGTGAAAGATATTGTCCTTGCTGATGAAGTTGGTGGAGTTTGGTGTATGTGTCTTTAATCCTTCTATTAGTGTCGTCAGTGTTACAATGTCCAGGTTGATGTTGATGGATGTGAACAGGGCTGTTCCGTCAAATGGCTTTGTCAAAGGGAAATCCATGCCGTCCAACAGAGGGCCATCCACGAACAGCTGTACTTCCTGCACGAATGCCTAAGGATACAGGTACTACCTCAATGTCTTAACCAGTATCTTTGTATCCATCTTAGTAGGTGGATTATAAACAGACCT
>NW_025200910.1:0-2293 GCF_004010195.1 Chiloscyllium plagiosum | reverse complement strand
ATTGAGATGCATCACATCCTTACTGCAACAGGCCTTCCCACATATATTTGCGTCATCAGCACACTTAGATATTTATCGCACTAAGTCCCCACCGTCATGACATGTAAATACGTGATGCCATCGCAATGATATTTGTGCTAATCCAGGAAATACAACATTTTATTCTGTTAAGTACCTATTACTCCGGGCTCTCAGACTTCTTTGTGTTAACCAACATCTTTCCATGCTTATACAATACCCGTAATGCTGGGAGTGCCTGTCTTGTGCAGGCACCTTTATATTGTGGTACTTGTCGATAATCACTTGAAACCCCAATGAACTGTTTGCAAAGATTTCGAGTAAAATGTTGCATGATTCCACAGGGCAAACATCATGCCCCTTTCTCAAAACCATGTTGGTTCTACTTAATGCTTGTCGAAATATCCTGGAATTCCTCAATAAAAAACAGAATATAACGTAATTCCCTGCTTTCTGTCTCGCTGTCTTGTAGAAGGCAGGTGCGACATTGGAGATTCTTCAGTTTCATTGGAATACTCATGTAATCTGGCCAATTATGGAATATTTAACGCAATGTCGTCAGTTACTCTGCAAACACTTCTTTTAAAACTGTGAATGAGTTGCTGCTAACTTATCTACACTTAGTTTCACCGTTTTATCAAAATCCTAGTTCCTTTGTGAGGGTCCGATTGAGCACTTGCCTCCTATTACCATGTTGCTTATATGATTGAAATACATAGAATTTTCCCCTGTGAACAACAATGTTAAGTACAGGTTTAAATTCTCCACTTTTTCCATTTAATGAATACCCCAGTCACATTCTCCATGTGTCCCTTATTTACACTCGTGTTTTTTCTCGCGTCCAATAATAACATATTAACCTTGAATACAATAAACATCGCAAATCTGTCTGACACTAGTTCTCACCAATTTGTGATTGAGGAGAATCCTGGACAGACTTTGGGACATATGGGTAGTTCCTCTTCTTATCAAATCCTTCTTTTCAAACTGAAACAATTACAGCTGAGCGTTATGAAATGTTTGCTTCAGTGTCTAGCGCTCTACACACACTGACATTCACCTGGATATATTTTCTCATCCCAAATAAGATAGAAAGCTGTAATTTCGATGTCTGGTTATTTTCAATCATTTGCATGCGGATGTACACTTAATCATCTGAGAGTGATAAAATTCCTCCTGTTTCTGTCTGTCTATCATTTCCGTTGGAAAATTCAATTTTTCAGGAGGAAGCCTCCTACATGACTTCCTTTTCTGTCAACGACAAATCTAGTGGACAGGGCCTTCAGCTATTCTGCGCCTAAGCCTTCACTCCTTCCCCTCTTGCCCAGAAGAGTGATAGAGATTCCCTTGTCCTCTCATCCGATTGCACTAGAATCAACAATCACAGAATCATCCTCTGCCAATTCCATATCCACCAGCAGGACAGCAGCATCAAACACATCTTCCCCTTTCCATCCACTGTCGGTAATTCACAGGAACCATTCCCTCGGTAACACCCTCCATCAGGGAGAAAGAGAGGACTGCAAATGTTGGAGATAAGAGTCGCGAATGTGGCGCCGGAAAGGCACAGCAGGTCAGTCAGCATCCGGGAAGCAGGGAAATCGACATTTAGAGCAAAAGCTCCTCATCAGGAATGGAGCTGAGTGCCACGGGGTGGAAAGGTAAAATGCCGATTTTCCTGCTCGTCGGATGCAGCCTGAACTGCTGTGCCTGTCTAGCACCACATTTTTGACACGTTCCACCACACCAAACACTTCCCAACTCCCCCATGGCACTTTTCATGCAATTGCAGAAGATGCAATGCTTTCGTATTCACCGTTTCCCTTTGTACTGTCCAAGCCTCCAATCGAACCTTTCAAATGATGCAGTATTTGTTTTGTACTCTTTCGATCCAGTCCACTGTAATTGCTGCTCACAATGCAGTCTCCTTTACTTTGCTGAGGCCAAAAAAGTAAGACTACTTTAGGAGCAATTCCAGCTGTCTGTAAGAATAAGCCTGGCCTTCTCATTGCTTCACACTTCAATAATCTACCTTTCTGTCATGCTGACATTTCGGTGCTGAGCTGCTGCTGATTTCCAATGAAACGCAACCCAAGCTCCTGTAAGACCTCACTTTACATTTTGGTACGTTCGAGCCTGTCGGATTTAATATTCAATTCCATAACTCCACAACTTAATTCCCATTACGACTGTACTCCATTTTTTTATGCATTCACCCTCTTTGTCTCCCTTAGAAATTATGTGGTTGAGTCTTGTTTATCTTTCATTCAAAAGA
>NW_025200909.1:5930-6863 GCF_004010195.1 Chiloscyllium plagiosum | reverse complement strand
GTTATACCTGCCCTGGGAGTATTTGACGTGGACCGTATGGATGGTGATTTACTCTGTATATAGCCCCATGTTGTCCCTGTCCTGGGAGTGTCCCATGTGGACAATGTATCTTGACTCTGTATCAAACCCCATTCTCCCCAGACTCTGGGAGGTTCAGATGGAGAAATTGCCGCTGGACGCATACTCTGTATGTAACCCAGTGATGCAACTGCCCTGAGTGTGTTTGATGTGAACAGGATGGGGCAAGTGGGAGATTTGATCAGTACCTAACGCCACACTGAACATGGCCTGGGAATGTGAAAAGCTGCCGTGTACAGGGAGGTTTACTCTGCACCTAACTGTATTCTCTACCTGCCCTGGAGATTTAAATGGGTGTAGTTTTCATAAAGCTTTCCTTTGGCTGGAACCCTGTGCTCCCTCTGCCCTGGGAAAGTTTGCTGGGAACACTGTTTAACCTCTGCGATATGGATCCTATGAAGATTGATGGGAGACAGTGTAAATTGAATTGTCACAGTCCAATTCCTTCACGTGGATGAGAGAAGGTCTCAAATTGGAATTGTGAGAAAAATTGATGCCCGTCGGACTGAAGAGTCAGTAATAGAATGAAGACACCATTGGCTCAGAGACAGCAGACAGAATAAAGGGTAATGAGGGTTTCAGGCTGGAGGCGGGTACAGGTACACACAAAGGGATTTGAGACACAATTTTTATACACAGAAGGTTTTGTGTGTGCGGAATGATTTGCCAAAGTCTGGTATATTCGAAACATTGTTGACAGGGTTGGAGGATTTGAGCTATGGGGAGAGGCTGAAGAGGCTGAGGCTGTTTTCCCTGTAGTGTCAGAGGCTGATTGGTGAACTGATACAGGTTTACAAAATTATGAGGAACATGGATAGGGTAAATAGGCAAAGTGTTTTTCCTGGGGTCGGGTGT
>NW_025200909.1:3491-5651 GCF_004010195.1 Chiloscyllium plagiosum | reverse complement strand
AAATGGCATCTGGATGGGATGAAGATAGGGAGGGTTTGGAGTGTAAGGGACAATTGTTGGCAAATATAGCTGGATTAATTTCGGTGATCTGGTCAGCTGGGACGAGCTGGAACAGAGGGTCTGCTTCTGTGCTCGGCACCTCCGAAATCCTGATGAAGACCTTTGCCCGAAACGTCGATTTTCCTGCTCCTCGGATGCTGCCTGACCTGATGTGCTTTTCCAGCACCTCTCTGATCTAAGATCTGAAATGCACTCTTTCAGAGTTCCATCAATCTCATATCATGCCCTTCTCAAACAGGCGACTTCTCCTGTCTTCCGAAGGTACACAAAGCCAACACCCCAGGATGTCCCATCATATTAGGCAATGGGACCCGATGTGGGATCCTCACTGCCGATGTCAAATGCATCTTGAAAGCCATGAGGCAGGGTACCCCCAGCTTCTGCCACGACAGAACATTGGGACACAGACAGATTTCAACCTCACACCTCCAAGGCTGAATCTGAGCTGAGGTGGCACCTATTGTTAAAGGTTTACCTGCGAATTTAGCTATTTTTACATACGGTTTACATATGAAAGAACAAAATCTAACATGGTATTTCGAACAGTATACAGACTGAACAGACAATACACTTTTGTTTTTAAATATGTCATTTCAGTGGCATCACCCTGTAATCTTTTACAATAAATTCTGTGTCGTATGATGCTCTGCTCCACAACCACCTGATGAAGGAACAGCGCTCCAAAAGCTGGTACTATCAAATAAACCTGTTGGACTATAACCTGATGTTGTGTGATTATTTAATTTTGTCCACCCAGTCCAACACCGGCATTTCCAAATCTTTACTACATATTATTTACACTAACTCACACGCAGTTCAGGTCAGGTTAGCACAATGACCCTGTTCCTCTTTTTGTGAGGTTCCCTGTGTATATTAACACAGTTAATGGGCCCTGAGAGAATGAATACATTCTCTTTATCCTCTCAGTTTAAACAGTTGAACATATCAGTTTGAATGCAGAGGAAGAGGAGATTGTCTTTTTCTGTACAATTTCAGTGCAGAACGTTCAGCCAAAAACTGTCTTTGCAAAAGTGGGGGTTGAATGCAATTCTCACTGAGCAACATTAATACAGCAAACACACAATTCCGAGTTACTGTTATCAATTGGTTAAGGAACTGGGATGAGAAAACCACTTGTGGTGTGGTGCCGTGGCTCAGTTTGGTAACTTGCCTACATCATAAACAGCCCACCAAGATTTCACATCGGAGTGGTGCCTGTGTATTTTACCAAATACATGGTTGTTTCAAAATCTCTCAAGTCAGTGTTGCTCATCAGTCAACCATGCGTCCTGTTTGGGTGTCAGCCTGATTTGGTGACCCTGATCTGCTCCCTGGTTTAGTTCCTCCAGGGGATATTGTTCCTTCCGAACTATTAATTCAATCTGGAGTTTCCTTCCTGTGTTTGACAAGAACTTCTGCCTCTACTCCTCCTTCATTACGCCTCGTTCATTTCCAGTTTGTTGGGAATAACGAGGTGAGCCAGGAGACATGGCAGGCTTACCGGAGAATGTTGCAGTGATGGCGCAGACACCAAGAGCTGTTCACCCTAATTCTCTGCTGTCAACATCCATTCATTCCACACCAACAGGAAATACTTCATTGCACTCCTACCGTTGTGGTTTGCACTGTGATTGCGGTTTCGTTTCTTGTGGATTATGAAGTCTATTTACATCTCGAAAGGATCATAATATTTGGAGGAAGGAATGACTCCTCACCTCAGGCATAAGGGCCAGACACATTATTCGGAGAATGTGAGCCCAATCCCACACATGCGACCGAGGGGGCAGGAAGCCTGTTAGCTGGGCCACTCTCAATTTGTCTCCGAATGTCAGACTTTTCAAAGAGCAGAAATGGGAAATGAGGAATATGGGCAGACCGAGAGTCCGAGAATGTGAAAGAGGGTCAGGTGCATGCACAGAGAAACAATGAAATATGGAGACGCATATTGAGGGAGATACTGAAAGTACCAATCCTCCAATCGACATGGCTGCTGACTGACAGAAACAAATAATTTTAAAAAACGGTAACTATTAAGCACAGCCTTTCACCAGCTCCGGGCAACGGAAGGATTCTTACAGCCAGCAAAGTCATTTTGAATTT
>NW_025200909.1:0-2880 GCF_004010195.1 Chiloscyllium plagiosum | reverse complement strand
CCCACCCCACACACAGACACACACAAGTTTCTCTGACAAGAGGCAGCTTTAGGTGCAATTAAAGCCAGTTTTATAGACAATGAGAGACGTTGCGATGAGCTGGAATTTCAAATGAACAATTGCCTCACATGCAACTTTCAAATTTGAAAACACACTGATCCAAAGTCTGCAGCTCCTTAAAATCTGTCGCACATTGAGGTACAATATTCCCAAATTCTGGACCCACTGATCCAATCCCTGCAGCACATTGCACACAAATCAGGAAGGATTCGATCCTCCAAAAGTCAGAGGCATTATCCATTATGTCACTGGACCAACGGCAGCCGGAGGTACGACAGGTAGTCGATATGAAATGGAAACATGGACATTGGGGGAAACAGTATTCAGAAGGTGAACAATCAGTAAATATAATTATCGTCACTGCTCCACATCGGATGTCCCACTTGGTGAAGCAATGTCTTTCAATGGCCAAGGAAACATATTTGCCCTCAGGTACCTGCTTCTGGGTCGCCTGCGCCTCTGCTGGGAGTTGCCATCATTTTATTCACAGTCACTCCGCGATTTTTTGATCCACTCCAGGGAAATATCTTTTCATACCTGGCGTCATGGACTCTTCCAGTCAAGATCCTGAACCAGCCCAGCGAGAAACCTCTGTTGGTTTGAATGCCGGGGATGGAGAATCAGACGGGATGAACAGCGCCTTTTAGTGGTGGAACCCCTTCACGACAATCTCACGCCTCAGACCGTGTCTCTGCCCGCGTCACCCTGTTCTGGACATTCCTGCATCACACCGACTGACCAACATCAGATCACCACAACTCCACTTTCTTTACTTTGAAAACCCCAGGCGATAATATGAAGCGTTTGCAAAATTGAAGAGAGAAACTTTGTTGCCGAAGGTGGTTATGAAGGGATGGACAGGCACAAGGGTGTGTACAATTCAGGTCGCTCTGGATCCTGTCAGCATTACAGGGGGGGCGTGCTGAGGAGTCAAAGGTTGTATCGTCCAGACATGGATCCAGTTTCCATTCAGGGAATGAAGGTTTAATTCTCTTCATGTGAATTGTCTCAATGAAAACACATTCCCCGTTCCACACAGAAGACTTACCGGGATCCCTCCAGAATCAGCCCAGTGATTGCTTGAACCATGTAGAAGGACAATGCCAGCGGACAGATATGATAGTGACCCCTTCAAATCTCCCTCCAATCATCTCACCTTCCTGAGTTGGAAATATGTTGGTGTCCCTTCAGTGTCTCTGGGTGTAAATCCAGGAAATCCCGCGCTTGCAGCATAATGGCTGTACCTCCGTGTGAAGGAGTTCACTGGTTCACAAAAGCAACTCATCTCCTCCATCTCTGGGGGATTTCGGGATGGACAGCGAGTCCTGTTCCATTGAGTGATATCTTTATCCCAGGAATGCGTTTCTAACAGTGGTAGGTTCCAATCGGACACCTGCAGGAGATCGGTAGTAAGTTGAGAAGTGGAGCAGGGAAGTGAAATTGATGTGAATGACAATGATGACTGGGAGGCATGAGGCAGGAAGTGAGTCTGGATCTGGTGGTGCAAGGCTCAGTGTCGCTGCTAATGGGTCAGCCTTTACTGCAAACTGTTTACATTGGCTCATACACCATTCCTGGTCAATTCATGGCAATGACACTGTTCCTCTTCGTGTGAGATTCCCTCTGTGTGTATTAAAGCCGTCAATACGCCCCAAGAGGATGAAAAATGTCCTCTTTGTTCTGTCAGTTTAAACAGACACAAATGTCTGTTTGAAGCCAATGCAAGAGAAGATTGCCCTTTTATGTGTCTTTGCATTGGAGAATGTTCAATCGTGAAATATCTGGTTTTGCAAAAGCGGGGTTTGATTGCAAATCACACTGAGTAATATTGATACAGAAATGTATTTCCCAGTTACTGTGGTCATGTGGTTAAGGAACTGCACATATGGACGTCGCTTAGTTATTTAAACCCCCTCCTTGGTAAGCAGCTGACCATAGGGTCCAATCGCAGCTGCGCAGCTTGTTGTATTGAAGGCTCAAAGGTTCACCTTTTATTAAGTGTCGTGTTGCTGATGAAGTGACTCAGCTTCCTGTCTGAGTTCGAGCCTGTTATGGTTTGGCAAACCCGCTCCTTTTTCCTGGTTTAGTTTCAGCAGTGCATGTTGTCCTTCCTAACCAAGAGGCCAACCTGGAGTTTCTTGTCGCTGTTCCAAAAGCACTCCTTCTTCTCCTCCACTTTTATTCTCCCTCCTTCATTCCAAGTTTGGTGGGAATAACGAGGTGAGGCAGGAGACACTGCAGGAAGGCCGTGGGATGTTGTGGTTATGACACAGAAACCACGAGTGGATCACCCTCATTCTCTGCTGTGGCCATTCATTCATTTTACAGCATCAGGAATGCTTCCATGGTGTCGTTTATTTCTATTGGATGAGGAATGCAACTTTAATTTAGAAAGGGTTGCAATATTTTGAGGAAGAAATGGTTCCTTGTGTCACATCCAAGTGGCTGCCGTATTATCCGTAGAATGTGAGCCAAGTTTTACAGACTCCTGCCAGGTTCCAGAAAACCTCTCAGCAGCTTCATTCTCAAACTATCCCTGAACGTCAGGCTTTTCATAGAGTAGGAATGGGAAATGAGGGATATTGGCAAATAAAGGGTCAAAGAATATGAAAAAGGGTAAGGTAGATACACAGAGATAAAGACAGAAAATTAGAGACCCATCTTGAGGTAGACACTGAAATAATCAGATCTCGGATCGACATGGCTGCTAACTGGCAAAAAAACAAGATTTTGATAACTATCCTCATTCAATAGATAAAACTGACCATTATCCCGGCATTGTGGTCCAGAAATGAAGAACTAACCTGGTTGTGTCGTTGT
>NW_025200908.1:4412-6863 GCF_004010195.1 Chiloscyllium plagiosum | reverse complement strand
GCCAGCCAACACCATGAAAGACCCTCCCACCCCAGTTAAACTCTGCTCCAACCTATTCCGTCAGTCAGGAGATACAAAACCATAAACACACAGAACAAGATGTTCAAGACTAGCTTCTTCCCCACTGTTATTTGAATTCTGAATGCCGCTCAAATGTTAAACCTCATGTTGATCTTGCTTCTTGTGCACCTTCCTTGTAGCTGTATCTCTGTATCCCTCACTCTGTTCAATCACCCGATGGCCTTTGTGTCTTTCCATGGAACATTCGCTGCACTGCAAGCAGAACAAGATTTTTTCCCACAATACAGAGGTAAACGTGACAATATAATAATAAATTAAATCAAATCAAATCAAATCAGGATTGAGGAAAAAAAGATAAATGGCAGAGATGATGGTAGAGTAACCCTGTATATCAGCAGAGCCTGTGGAATACCTTGTGAGGCAAAACACATGACATGGTATCTATAGCTGAACAGTGTGAAATGCCTGAGGATGGCTTACTCAATGTTGGGGAGGCAGGGGGGTGGGTACGAGGGTTACTACAATTTCAAAGGGACTGACATGGAATGCTGCATCACAGGGAAAGTTGTTGAAATGGCAGAGATGCTGCAAAAAATAAAGATACCCCGAAAAGTAACAGAATTTGGATCAATTGCAGTCAGGGTCATTGTTGGAGTCAATGGCTCTGGGGGAAGTATTGGTTGAAAAGACAATGGGCCAGGTTGGAGGGGTTGCTGCAATTTCAAAGGGACTGACATGGAATGCTGCATTACTGGGAAAGTTGCTGCAATGGCAGAGATGTTGCAACAATGAAAGATACCCCAAACAGTAACAGAATTTGGGACAATGGCAGTCAGGGTCATTGTTGGAGTCAATGGCTCTGGGGGATGTATTGGTTGAAAAGACCATGGTCCAGCTGGGAGTTGGAGAAGGTTTGGAGACAGAGGGACTTACAGCACAGAAAGAATAATGCACTTTGGCCTATAGAATGCATGAACCTATTGCCTCAGAATTCTCATCCAGTTTTCCAGCATTAGGCCAGTAACTCTGGCCCATTCCAAGTGCACATTTAAAGAGGTCTATGCTATCAGGGATTTGCTTCTCCTACCCTTACAGGAAGTAAGTTCCACACTGTCACAACACTTCCGGTGGAAAACTCAAACCCCTGCCTCTTTGCATCTATGCCCCTGGTCACTGACCTGTCCACAAAGGGGAAAACGCAATTCCTTCTGTGCTGTCTATGACTCTTATAATATTATACATTTAAATGATGCCCCCTATCAATCTCCCCTGCTGCTTGGAAAACAATCCCAGTCCGTCCAATCTCTCTTCGTACCGAAAACATTATAATCTTGGAGTGATCCTGGAAACTCTCCACCCTTTTCAGGGCAATCACAATACTCCCTATAATGTGGATTCTAGAACTGCACACATCATTCTAGCTGTGGTCTAGCCAACATTTCATACAATGCCAACATACTTTCCCTGCTCATAAACTCTACGTCTTTAAAGGGCAACATTTTCCTGGTACCTTCTTAACCATTTCATCAACCTGTCCTGCTACCTTAAGATCTTCATGTGCACGAAGATTTCTCTGCTTCTCAGAGCTTCCCAGGTTTCTACCATTCATAATGTGTGTAGCAATTGTACCAACCTCCACCACTTCCTCTGGCAGCTCATTCCATATACTTACCACCCTCTGCGTGAAAAAGTTGCCCATTGTGTTTTGTGTCCTGTCAAGTGCATCAGCTCACATTCATAGATTGAATTCCCATTTCCAACAATTTTTGCATTACCAGTGAACTTATCCTGGAAATCCCCTAACATGCAGAGTTCACAGCATTTCCGAGTACCACCTTTTATCTTTCATGGAACATTGTGACTCTGTAATTTCCCTGTTTCCGCCTTCAATACATCCCACTGCTCTGACATGGATTTACTTAAAAGTTTCTGCTCTCGGTTTAATCACACCCGATCTTATTCCCTCAGTTTAGAACTTTGATTTCCCCCTCATCCTTGCCCTTTTCCATGTTAATCTTGAGTTATGATTACAGCCTGCAAAATGCTTCCTCACTGAGAGGTCAGCCCAGCTTCATTACCGAAAAATAAATCCAGGATCACTGTCAAAGTGGGGGAAGGTAAAGGAACAGTCTGGGATTAGCCAGGTGAAGCTATGAACTGTGTTGGAGGAAAGAGAGATTTAAAAACCCTCCAGTTTATCCAGCAGACAGCAACAGAAGGAAAAGCGGTTCCAACAGCTGCCAATTGTTCCAGAATCAGAGGTAAAGCAGGAACACCCAGGACAAGAGACGGTTTATGGGGTGGGGGAGCTATACCATTCAGAATGGCAGAGAACTGGAATCTAATAAATATTATCCAACCTGAACATCCGGGGGGGAAGCCATGGGAAATCGTCAAGGGTCGTTTGACAGAAAATGATTTGCTGCTCTC
>NW_025200908.1:2320-3741 GCF_004010195.1 Chiloscyllium plagiosum | reverse complement strand
AGAATGTACACCTGACCGTTGCACTTGTCTGTCCTCATAGGGACACCCTCCATCCACAAACAGCAGGCCCCACTGCAGGTTACAGCTTTGAACCGAGACATGGATGGAACGAGCTGTGAGAGGCAGTGGTGATGGTGGGTAAAATTAAACATTTAAAAGGCATGGGTATATGAACAGGAGGGATTTAGAAGGATATGGGCCAAATGCTGGTAAATGTGGCTAGGTTAATTTGCGATATCTGATCGGTATTGAGGAGTTTACAAAGGGGCCGTTTCTGTGCTGCATGATTCTATAAGAAGAAAATTATTCCTCAAATCTTCATCACTCCCATAATTGGAAAGGTCAATCTGTGCTACTCAACAGTTACCCAAGCTGACAGCGGATTCTGAACATCCAACAGTCAGAGCCAACAGAATCTGAAACCCACACGGTGTAAAGGAGATTAACCAGCTCAAAACCCTTTTACTGTAGCGCTCCCTAAAGTAGGAAGGAGGAAATGTGCTGCTATCAATACAACTGCACAAACACAGATACACGCAGGAATGTGAGAACACTGGGTTGATGAGATCCACTGCACTGACTGACCAAGATCCATTGCAGTTCCATACTTGCTGACATTTCCAATAACTCGTTCCCTGAAGGTAGCCTCCAGTCTAAGGTGCGACCCAGGAGTTCATTACATTTGACTAAGGGTGATCATGTAGTAAAGCAATGAAACAACAGAATTTTTAAAATATCTAATTTAACTGTATGCCATTTCAACTGGGGAGTGGGTATAACACTGAATATTACATCAGAATGCAAATCTCTTAATTAACAAGGAAAACCAGGAGAGATGAAAATGTGTTGCTGGAAAAACGCAGCAGGTCAGGCAGCATCCAAGGAGCAGGGGAATCGAGCATGAGCCCTTCTTCAGGAAAACCAGGAGAGATGTCATCCACAAATTGTAAATAATTATAAATACTTACCAGGAACACCAATGACGGCAAGAATCATGTAGAAAACTTTCCTGGCTAATTCAATTGGCCGATGCATTTTCAAACGAGAGTGGTAATCTTTTCTTGTTGCACACAATCTGCAAGCATTAAACTCTGGGGTGTTACATTCTCTACGTGTTTCCATTATATTCTGTGGATTTTTGTTCAGCAGCTTGGTGTTGAGGGAATGTACCTCACATTGTCTCCGTGATGTCAGTCATGACCATTTATTGTATGAATCCCTGACATTAGCGAGCCCTCTACCGTAGCTCTACCATGGACTGTCATTACCCATGTCTCAGATAATTCCCATATCCTAGATTACCTGTAGGAATGTAGTTGACCTGTCATTGTACCATGTCCCATCTCTGTGTTGGAGAAATTCAGGTCCCCTCATTGTCACCCTCCTGCCGTGGCATGGATTTGCTTTTCCCAGTTGCTGAT
>NW_025200908.1:0-1113 GCF_004010195.1 Chiloscyllium plagiosum | reverse complement strand
TTCCTATCATCCATTTTATCCCCATCACAAACACTTTCTCCATCGATCAATCTTTTTCCTTCAAAGACATTCTCTCAAATTGAGCAAGGCACAACCTTCCCTGAGAAACCCATGCTGACTCTCCTGGATTTATCACTCACTGTTGAAATAACCATTTAGAGAATCTCTCAGAGTTTTTCCAGCTCTGGAAGTGTGACAGCAGCTGGTATCGCATCCTAAAACATTTGGAAAACTTCTGATAGATGGATCTCATTGACTTCATCTCGGGGTTTTCCATTAAACATCGCTTCAAAGGTGCCACCGTGCGTTGGCTGAGATCCGAACCCATACCAACTGCTTTGAAGGCAGCCATGCTGCCCACTATTCCCCCATCTCCCTGCCAGCTGGGTGCTCGTTATTCTCAAACACACTTTACAACACCGCCATCATCACTAATTGAATTGGGGCTGAAATAAAAACAGAAATAGCTGGCGAAGCTCAGCAAGTCTGGCAGCATCAGTATCAGAATCAGTATCAGGGCAGAGCAGTAGTTCTGAACTATATAGACTTCAGTAAGGAATTCCACAAGGTTCCCCAATGGGACACAGGTTAGCAAGGTTAGATCTCATGGAATAAAGAAAGAATTAGTCATTTGGATACAGATCTGGCTCAAAGGTAGAAGACAAAGGGTGGTGGTGGTGGGTTATTATTTCAGACTGGAGACCTGTGACCAGTGGAGTGCCACAAGATCGGTGCTAGGTCCACTACTTTTCATCATTATATAAATGATTTGGATGTGAGCATAAGAGTACAGTTAATATGTTTGCAGATGGCACCAGATTTGGAGGTGTAGTGGACAGCAAAGAAGGTTAGCTCAGATTACAACATGATCTTGATCAGATGTGTAAGTGGGCTGAGAAGTAGCAGATGGAGATTAATTTAGATAAATGTGAGGTGCAGCATTTTGGGAAAGCAAATCTTAGCAGGACTTATACATTTAATGGTAAGATTCTTGGGAGTGTTGTTGAACAAAGGGACCTTGGAGTGCAGGTTCATAGCTCCTTGAAGGTGGAGTAACAGCTGGATAGGATAGTGAAGAAGCGTTTGGTATGCTTTCCTTTATTGGACAGAGTA
>NW_025200907.1:0-6863 GCF_004010195.1 Chiloscyllium plagiosum | reverse complement strand
GGTGACCTTTAAGAGGTTTATAAAATCAGGAGGTGCATAGATAAGGCAAACAGTCAACGTCTTTTCCCAGGATAGGCAAGTGCAAAATTAGAAGACAAAGGTTTAAGGTGAGAGGGGAAAGATTTAAAAAGGGACATGAGGGAAGCATTTTCACACAGAGACTGCTGTGTGTATGTATTGAACAGCCAAAAGAGGTGGTGGAGGCAGGTACAGTTACACCATTTAAAATGCAGTTGAACGGATACATGCATGGGAAGTGTTCACAGGGAGATGATCCAAGTGCTGTCAAGGAGGACGAGATTTATTTAGGATATTTGGTCGGTATGGGCGATCAGACCGAAAGGTATTTTTCTGTGCTGTACATGTCCTAGACTCTATTGCCTCTTGAGTGTATAACACAGGAACAGGAGGAGGCTATTCAGCTTCTGAATTCTGTCAGTCAGCTTGTTTGCTCAATTACTGAGAGTAAAATACAAAAATGCATCATTCAGATTTTGATGGTGTTTTAAAGAAACAGAAGAAAGGCTGTTAGTCAAGAGAAGGCATTCAGGCCCTCAGTTCCATTCCTCAGGAGCAGCACGTGAGCACAGAGCTATTGGAACCTGTCAGTCAGTAATAGGAGGAGGATGTCTACTTTCGCAAACCTTGGATCAGGAGGCAGTCACTCAGCTGCCCAAGATTGGGACACAGGAACAGGACGCAGTTATTCAACTGCTTGGGACTGGGGCACAGGGAAAGGAGAGACACAAAGAGCTCGAAACTGGGACACTGGAATAGGAGGAAGTTACTCAATTGCTTGAGACTGTGACATAGGAGCAGGAAGCAGTCATTCAACTGCTTGAAACTGCGGCACAGGAACAGGAGGGAGTCACTCATAGCTCGAAACTGGGGCACAGGGAAATCTGGTGGTTAGTGAGGCCCCAGCATCCTGTTATGTAAGGACAGCAGGATGTGACTCACTCCCGACACTGGGAGAGAAGGGGGTTTGGGACACTGGGAGAGAAGGGGGTTTGAACATAGAACATAGATGCATTAGTTGTCCATTCAATCCTGCCCCAACATTCACAAAGACCACGTTTGATATGATTGTGATTCCATCATTCCATTTTACCGATACTCCCCTCACTGCAGCCTCTGCTCCATTTGTTGGTCATGTTGCAGACTCGGGTGCTGTAACAAAACTCACCATGACTCATCCAGAAGAATGGGTCTAACAGGATAATATTTGAAGGTCCAATCACAAGAATGAAAACACAAAATCAAGGTATTGTCAGATGTTTAGTACTCTCACATTCGCAATCCAACTCACATAACCAGCCCATCTATTACATATTTAGGATGGAGCACTGTGTAGATCCGGCTACTGTACTGCTTTATGTAACGCAGCAATGTCCAGAGTGAAACTCTGTGCAGCCCACATCAATGCTGGATCTATAATCCTGGAATAAATGTCGAGTGTGGCGAGCTGTGAAGTCCGCACTGGTTCATTCTGAAATCAACCAAGGCTGTTGTATTGTTCGGTAACACTGTGTTAGATCACTGCCCAGTGTGGAGAAACATGTAACCAATGCTGGAAGTGACAGGATGTGCAGTTCCCATCCATTTACTGCTCTATATCTCCACTGTACCTTGACAAGGGATGCTGCGAATGTGAAAGTCACTGCGAGGAAGAGATGTAAATGGAAACAATTTAAATACCAATAGTTCTGATTAAGGCGAGTAGCACTCTAGTATTTAAAGATGAACTAACTGAGATAATATCCAATAAGGTTTTGTGAACGTTGCAAAGAAGTAAGTGGGGGATGGTGATATTATAGTGATTGCACTAAAAGCCTCCAAATAATCAATGGGAATTAGAGGAAAAAATATGCAGAGAGACTGGCGAGACTTGCAGGAGCAATTGGGTTGTCATTATAGGTGATTTTAATTTTCTTAACATAGACTGGGATTTCCAGATGATTATGACCTTAGATGGAACGTAATTTGTTAAGTGTGTTCAGGAAAGTTTCCACAAGCAATATATCGAGGGTCCTACTGGGGAAGGGACAAACTCGACTTAGTTTTGGGAAGTAGGGTAGGATAGGTGATGGAGGTAAAGTGGGGGACCATTTTGGGAAAAGTGACTAGAGCTGTATTAATTTTAAAATAGTTATGGTAGGGACAAAATTGGTCCACGGATTCAATTTCTAAGTTGGGGCAAGGCGTATTTTGTTGGAATTAGACAGGGGATTGCAGGGGATGATTGGAATAGTTTGTTTCCAGGTAAAAGGATCCCGGGCAAGTGGGAGAGCTTCAAAAGTGAGATAGCTCGAGTTCAAGGTCTACATGTTCCTGTGAGGGTGAAGGGAAAGTGAGGCTAGAAGAGAGAACCCTGGATGACGAGAATATTGAGGCTCTGACCAGAAAACAATGGACGCGTGGCTCAGGTACAGGCAGCTGGGACCAAGGGAATCCCTGGAGGTACACAGGGGATACAGGACTTTACTGAAGATGGAAATCAGCAGGGCTAAAGTGGGGTATGAGATAGCCTTGGCTGAGCAGATTAATGTGAATCCAAATTCAGTATAGGAAAGAAAAAGAACAACCAGAGAGAGAATAGGACGTCTTAAAATCCAAAATGGATATGTATGTATAAAACCTCAAGAGATGGTTGAGTTCCTCAATTCCCCCTCTGTGTTTGCCATGAGGAAAGACTTGATGACCTGTGACCTTTGGGAGGTTAGTTGTCATATCTTGGTACAGTCCATATCACTAGTAGAGGTGCTGATGGACATATTAGAAATCATAAAGTCAGATAAATCTCTTGGTCCTGGCCAGATATATCCAAGAGCACTGCAAGAGGCGAGATAAAACAGTTAAGGGGCCAAGGACCGGAAGACTGGACGGTAACTAATGTGCCCTTATTCAAGAAGGGCTGCAAATAAATGCCTGGGAAAGGTAGATCAGTAAGCTTCACATCTGTTTTCAGTAAACCGCTTGAGAAGGTTCTGAGGTATAAGATATGCATGCATTTGGAAAGACAGAGTTTGATTTGGAGCAGTCAGCATAGCTTTGTGCGTGGCAGATCACGCCTTGCAAATTTTGTTAGAGTTTTTGAGGAAGTGACCAGGAAGGTTGACAAGGGTAGGGTGGTGGACATGGTCTATATGGATTTCAGAAAGGCCTTTGATAATGTTCCACATGGTAGGCCGCTCTGGAAGGTTAGATCGCATGGACCCTAATGTAAACTGGCAAATTTGCGAAACAATTGGTTTGACGATATGAATCAAATGGCTATGGTGGATGTATGCTTGTCGGACTGGAGGCCTGTGACTAGTGGAGTGCCTCAGGGGTCGGTACTCGGCCCATTGCTGTTTGTTATCTATATCAATGATTTGGACCAGAGTGCACACGCAAGGTTAGTAAGTTTGCAGATGATTCTAAATTAGGAGGCATAATTAACAGTGAGGAACATTATCAGAAATTGCTGCAGTACCTTGGTCAGCTCAGGAAGTGGGCTGAGAAATAGCAACTGGCGTTTACTATAGGTAAGTGTGATGTCTTGCATTTTGGAAAGTCAATTCCAGGTAGGAGTTTAATAATGAATGAGAGGGTCTTAAGGTGTGTAGTGGAACAAAAGGACGTTGGAGATCAGGTGCACGGTTGTCTGGAATTTGAGTCACAGATACACAGGACAGTGAAGAAGGTTGTTGGCACACTGGCCTACATCAGGGAATTGAGTATGGAAGTGGGGACGTTATGTTGCAGTTGTACAGGATGTTGGTAAAGCTGCAGTTGGAGTATTGTATTCAGTTTTGTTCACCTTGCTCTGGAAAGGATATTATTGAATGAGAAAGAATGTAGAAGAAATTTCCAAAGATGTTTACTGGGCTAAAGACTCTAAGTTATAGGCAGAGGTTGGACAGGTTAGAACTTTTTTTTTTATAGCGTAGGAAACTGAGAGGGTTCTTATAGAAGTGTAGCTCTTATAAAATCATGAGAGGCGTGCATGGGGTGAATACTTCAAAATTTTTCCCAAGTTGTGGAATCGAGGACTAGAGGACATCCATTAATGTTTGGAAAGGAAAAAAATATCTAAAAAAGGAACCTGAGGAGCAACTGTTTTACACAGAGTGTGGTATGCATATGGACTGAGCTGCCAGTGGAAGTGATTGAGGTGGGTACAATAACAACAGAGGGATACAGAGCAAGGGCAGGGGAATGGAGTGAGTGTGGATAGACATTTTGGTTGGCATGGACAAGCTGGGCCAAATGGTCAGGCATACTGGCAGTCTCGTGCAGTATGACTGTAAATGAATGTGTTTAGGAGTGGAGGCAGAGTGGGGGAAACTGAGAACAAATGCCATGGAAAAATATGTTCACAGGTTTCAGAATGCTGAAATGAAGATTTTACGATAGTATCATGCAACACGGGTCAATATTACGAAGAATTATGAGTGAAAGGGATATTGCTGTACGTTCAGGTGATGGAGAGTTTTGGATGAGCATTTGTTCTGTAGTTTTGTAACTGGGAGTGGGGACAGCAGAGTCTTCGCCTCACTGGGCTGAATCTAACAAAAAAACTGTCGCAGTGACATTTTCATTGAGTGTGACAGAGGGGTTGTCTGCACGAGACAGAGCTAGTTTCATGGTACTATCTTACCAAACTCATCTCATTAACTACCCACCCCACTCTATGGTGTTCCTCTCATTCAATGCCAGACCTATTCTCCCAACCATCACGACTGGAGGTACTCACGATCGCCTGGATGCCCCTGGATATTTCTTGATCCCTGACACTGGGGTCATCTTTAAAACGCCAATGGGCACACGGTTGAGCTTTCTCAGTTTGGAACTGCCCTGCACAGTTTGCCATGAGCATGCCAGATAAGGGGCAATTACACCACGGTTTCTTTTCAGGGGCACGGAGGTCCTGGTGGATGGGCTAGTACAGAGGGGAACCAATCTCTTCCCAGAGGGATCACACCACCAGACCCATGGAGCCTGGTCTGAGCTCACCACCCACCTGAGTGCAGTATCTGTGGTCTGAAGAAATGTCCAGCAAAACAGGACAAGCATCAATAACCTTCCCCACTCTGTCAGGATAAGGGTCACCGTATTCTCTCTGCTCCCTCACACTCACTTTATATCTGTTATAGCACGGACCCCCGAACAAGGCTCATGGTCCACCAATCTCACTACTGCATGCAGCACCTTCCCTCTGTTTCTCTCTTGCATTTCTAATGCCCCCCACACAGGTATAGAATATTCTGGAGAATGCCAATTATGGAATGTTTCAGATAATGTTCCAACTTATTCCCAGTTTCATTAAAGCGGCAGTGCCCCAGTGTGTAACACCTAAGAGGATGGAGTAGAGATGTACGTTTTCCCAATCACACACAGTTAAAATCTATGATGAGGCCATTCGGTACTTTAAACATGCTCCAACATTCAATACGTTTGGGGGTGATGTGATGGCTTTCTCAGCTCCATGTTACAGGAACTTTCAGTCATTCAACCCCCAGCTTCCTGTTAGCAAGCAGATGATTCTCAGAAGCTTTTTACCCCGTGTTTCTTCTAGCTTGTATTCCGAAGGCATTTCCCAAGGGGACGGACTCTCCTAACAATATAGTTCATCTGCTTTATAAATTCTTACAATAGTCAGGATGCTTTCCACAGACCAATCAAAACCATGCACTTATTTTATGGTTATCGATATCCAATCACAATTAGTCATTATGGTTATTTCACTTGTCTCACCTTATTGTCTTCAGCCAAAGACAGCTTCCAAACACTTTTCTCATAGTAAAATACAATTTCTAACAGAGAACATTTTTATCCTCAGCCGTTATCATGACCGTTATCTCAAATATACCTTTTTCCTTGTCATGAATGTTTCTCTTGCCCTTTGTCTGTGACTGATTCTGTGTGTAACAGTTACACAGTCTCCCACTCAGTTGGCTGGATGGTTGGTTTGTGATGCAGACGGAGGCCACCAGCGCAGGTTCAATTCCCCACACTGACTGAGGTTACCATGAAGGGGATGATCTCTCAACCTCAACCCATCACCTGAGGTGTGGTGACATTCAGCGTAAACCCCCATGAGTGGTCTATCTAATGAGAGTTCTTTGGGACTCTATTCTATCAAAGTTAACATTTTAATTTTTTTAAATTTTGTTTTACTGAAAAACAGATCCTTATTATTAAATTAAACCAATAACAAAACAACTCAAATAACTGAACAAAATTACACCCATGTGCATGTACATACAAAACAAGTTAAAGTCTCTTAACGGACAGAAGAAAAAACAAAAACAAACAATAAATAGTAAATAAATAATACGGCTCAGAATAACCAAACGATAGCTCTTGTTCTTCGAGAGCATTAACTGATACACATTCACATGTTCACAATTCTTCATATTAGATTCATTAGACAATATCGTCATGGCTATATAAAAGCCCTTTTTCGATTGGCAGATCAGACTGTATCGCGATATTCCAAATAGGGTTGCCATATCTTATATAAATCTCCCCTTTTTGGTGCACCATACTGGTGAGAAAGTCCAAAGGGATATTTTCCATGACGAGCTTACAACGACCCAACAGACCCGGGCGGGGGTTTCAGAAATCCAACACAACAGAATATTTTTCCTAGCATAGAAAGTATAGGGGAGATACTAAAGGAGTATTTTGCATCAGTATTTTCTGGAGAAAAGGATATGGAAGAAATAACATGTCGGGAAACAGATGGTGACACCTTGCAAAATGTCCATATTACAGAGGAGGAAGTGCTGGATGTCTTAAAACTTGTAAAGATGGATAAATCCCCAGTACCTGATCAGGTGTAACCTAGAACTCTGTGGGAAGCTAGAGAAGTGATT
>NW_025200906.1:0-6862 GCF_004010195.1 Chiloscyllium plagiosum | reverse complement strand
GCTGCACGCAAATTCACATTCTCCCGCCTATTACATAGTTTGGCTGAAATCGATGTCCCATACAAAACACTAACAAATCTTTTCCAGCTAAGTTCTGATAATGTAGGAGTTTCACAATAATATCATCTGATTAAAGATAGACGTTGTTGCCAACGTAATGGGAACATGTAAAGATGTTGCAGTTGGGTGGTTTTTGGCTCAGTGCTTAGCACTGCTGCCTCACAGTACCAGTGGCCTGGGCTTGATTCCATTGATTTTATCTATAGGCGACTGTCTGCGTGGAGTTTGCCCATTCTCTCTGTATCTGTGTGGCTTTCTTCCAAGCGGTCTGGTCTCCTCCCACATGTCAAAGTTGTGCATGTTCGGTGGATTGGCTAAAGTAAATTGTCATAGTGCCTGGGGGTGTGTAGACGAGGTAGATAGCGTTAGCCATTGGGAAATGTACGATTCAATGGAGAAGCAGTGGGTCTGGGTTGTGGGATGCCCTTCAGAGGTTTGGCGTAGCCTCGATGGGCCGGATGGCATGTTTCAAACTGTAGTGATTCTATGATTGTCCAAATTCTTTTATTTTTCTGACGGTCTTCATATTGCTTTAACTGACTTCAGCAGGAAAAGTCCTGATTGACAAACGAGCTGGGATGCCTCTTGTATAGTGGAACCATTTTCAATTGTGCGTCTCAGGTATCATGATAAAGTGCGTTGTGGTTTCAGATGCAACACAGAAATAGTTAAAGTTTGTCGACTGGGCCAACTGTACAAATGAAAATAAATATGGATTTTACCAAAGTCTTACCTTCAGAATCTTTAGCTGATATCATCAGAAGAATTATTTATTGTGCTTCCTGTTATAACTTGCACCAAAGCAATAAAACAAGGAACTGCGGATGCTGGAGATCTGATACAAAGCAAAACTAGCTGGCAAAACTCAGCAGATCTGGGGAGAAAGCAACGTTATCCTTTCGACTCCACTCAATGTCCATGAGAAATTAATGTCAACTTTTCCATTCGATTTTCACACAATACGAACGCTGGAAGTTCCGTGATTCTAAGCTCAACTTGAGCATGAACAGTGAGCAACAAACTTACCAGTGTCGTTCAACGCTAAACAATATATTACTCGCTCTAAGAAATTAGTTTAAAAATACTTAGAAAGGAGGAGGGCAAATTTTTCCCAATGATAATATAGCTTACAATAAAGAATGAGCCGCAAACATGCAACATTTCAGTGATTGAAAGTCAACGGTCGAATTTCTCGAAATCGATCATTAGGTGGTGTACTTCTTCGATTAGGAGTATTCACAGCAAGAGAGAAATGACAGTCAGCATCAAGCAAACGTATGACCCAGTTAATGGTCTAAAGACCACGCAAAACCTCATTTCTGACTGCCTTGTATAACATTAAACTGAACGTAAAGTAAAAAATCACGAAATTATTATTTTTTGTAGTGCAGAAAAGGTGGAGGACGTCTTCAGGTGCTTTTGGGGGTTGGTGGTGGTGGTGGTGGATGGAGGTGAATTGCCTGGCGCTGCTGATACTGTGAAACACTTAAACTAAGTCTGATATTTATGGAGAGTAGCACTGATTCTACGATCTACAGATAGCACGAACACTACTTAGATCGTCATTGAGGACATAATGGTTTGTTCATCAAAGCTAAGGACAACACTTGAGATTCAAAAATGATGAACGCAATAGTCCTGAGACATAAACGAGGGAGACGAAGGCAGGGAGTCACACAAGAATAGAGACTGAGAGGGAAGGAGAGAAAGAGATGAATGTCAAATCAAATGGCTCAAATCATTAGAAATCTTAAATATTGATCACTTGCATGCCCTCCAAAAACACACAACTTCTGGTTGTCTCATATTCTGATGACATTGACAACAATGGATATCCTGGCTGTAAAATTGACTGTTCATATCTCCAGGAGAGAAGTAAGAACGCACAAAATTATTCAGTTTTGCGGGAGCTATATAGAGAGCGTGTTACTCACTGAGCCCATCTGTTGGAAGGAAAACAACAATCCAAAAGTATTTGCAACGAGTGAGAGATGTGCAGAGAGACATCAACACGTTCTTGAGCTCGTCTGGGAACTTGCTCTGAAATAATGCATAAATGAAGACATTGCTGCGGAAACTGAATATCTACTGAACGTTGTTTATCTTTTGGGAATGATGTCTGTGTTAGTGAAACCCAAGCCACTGAAATAAGCCTCACCAAAAATCGGGCAGTAGAGATAACACATAGAATGAGGAAGCCCAGCGATATGCTAAACAGCAGTACAATGGTTTGTTACGATGCAGGGTAAACACTTCTGCCAAATTAAACCAGACACATAGAAAAACTCTCCTTGCCTTGTAATCTGTAAAACTATGTGTGACGAAGAACTACCAAATCCCCTACTTCAACAAAAAAAATATTCTTTAACTCCAAGAAATAAAGGGGAACGTCAAAAAATAACTATCTAAACTGTAAGCCTTCTTTATCCGATTGATTTATCGACCACTCATTCTCCAACAATATACTGACACGATAAAACCTCCAATTAGGTTTTACAACACATTCAAACTTCAAAACCAGTCAGCTGTTTCAATTCTCCTCTGTAAATTCCTCTCCATTTCCTAGGTCTTTTATTCAGTCTTCTGCTTCACAGACTTCACATGAAGAGGTACCTTTCAGAAAATGTTTGTGTGGGCAGTCTTTGTTTGTTGGCGCTCTTTGCCGCTCTGGCTAACTGTTCAAAATATCCAATTTTTATATCCCAACACATCGGATCGTCTCATTGGTTTAATGCTGCCAAAAGTGTAGAATTCAATTTCGATTGAAATTAGTTATCTTGGGGTATAATTTAAACTGATTGGTCGAATTCGAATCTGCTGTATAACAAATCAACTTAGTGTAACCACTTTGCCATGACATGCACATGACTTTAATCTAAGTTCATATTAACGTTCTCCCATATATATCATTGAGTATGTACCAAACACATCTATACTTTATCAGTTAAATCCACGATAACACATCTGCTATTACATTCTTATGACCCACAACATGCACGATTTGTGAATTGAAAGTCATTAACATAAGACTCCATGAAATAGTCTCATGTTCTTGTATTTAAAGCGCCCCAAGAATAGAAGAGGATTATGATCCGCGGATCCAACTGGCTCCATCGCATTATTCATAGCATAAAAATTAAAATGTTGTATGGCCAGTAACAAACTCAGTCGTTCTTTTTCGATCGGAGGTATTTTCTCTGGTAGATGTTGAGTTTCTTTGAAAAGTGCCAATCATCATCTTCTTGCAGCAGCACAGCTCGAACTCTTACGTCACTAGCATCGATGGAAACTTTGAACGGTTTCGAAAAGTTTGGTGTCACTAAAAGTGGTGTGCTTCTTGACATTACTGCTAAATCGTCAAACGTCTCCTGGCATCGATCTGTTCACCGAAATGTTGTGTTTTTCTTCACAAGATCAGTTAAAGGTACAACTATGCTGCTGAAGTTTGGAACAACCTTCTGATAGGATCCGCTTAGTCTCAAAAATCCAAACAACTATTTCTTCGATCTTGGTCTTGGAGATTCCTCAATGGCCTTCATCTTTGCATTCCTTGGTGTCATCCTTCCATGCCCCATGTTATGTCCCAAGAACGTCACCTTTACTTTCGCGAATTCAGTTTTGTTTAAGTTCATTACTAGTTTTGCTAGTCTTGATCAGTCAAAGAGTGCTGCCAGCTTTACCACGTGATCTTCCCAGCCGTCACGAAAGATCACTACATAGTCCAAATAGACTGCACAGATTGTTAACCAAGGCAGAACTCCGTTCATGAGTCTTCGGAATGTTGGTGGGTGCGTTCTTCATTCAAAAAGAGTATCACTTTGAATTGTTACAGCACATTTGGGATTACAAACGCAGAAATTTCTTTTATCTTCTCTGATAAAAGTACCTGCTGGTAACCACGCAGGAAGTCCAATTTAGTGATGTAACTGGCTCATTCAAAGTTCTCTATACAGTCCTCCAATCTCGGTATTGGATTGAGTGTGATTTTGTTATGGCTTTGACCTTCTGATAATCCACACAAAATCGTCGAATCCCAACATGTTTTGGAACTAAGACGATCGGTGATATCCACTTGCTTTGACTTGGCTCAGAGATATCTTCATTGAGCAGGGCTTCCACTTCATTCTGGACCTGTCTGGCTTTGAAAGGATTAAGCCAATACGCGTGTTGTTTTATCAGAACGGTATACCCTAGGTCTACATTAGTCCTCCCCATTTTATTGCTACATAAGTCCACACACTGCTTTAAAAAAAACCTTTCAACAGCGTTCTTTACAACAGCAGACAGTTTACCAATCTATCTCATTCCTCAAGGCTGTCCTTATTGTTCAGCATATTTTGAAACCATTAATAAGACCTCCATGACGGTGAGTTATCATATGTTTCTCTATGTCACAGAACCAGGACATTCCATCCACAATGTACAAGTGCAATAGACAAATTGGGGTGCAAGTTCTTGACAAAGCTCAGGACACAAACCACTATGTTGAACCATGATGCAATTTTCTCGATACAGTACTTGCTCTTTAGACTCGGGCAGCAGATGGCCAAAGAATGGTCGATGCTGAAAGCCTCAATCAGCCAGACTGAGCTATCTAGGCTGGCATAGATCATCACAGTGTTCTGTGCAGAGGCAGTGGTCGTGGAAAGGGCACTGTGATGGAAGCAAATATCACCGATCTGATTCAGGATTGTTGGAGAAATTTAGCCCAATGAATCAGAGACCACAAATGAGGATCGTGGTTAAATTGACAAGCAGTTTATTAAACAAAGCAATATCACAGAAGAGAAGTTGTCGAGGCTGACACAGAATTGATTCTCTGCACAGATGACCAGAATGCTCTTCCCCAAATGGAAGGTGCAGACGGCTTAATCTCGGGTTATAACACAAAGGTGATAATTGTAAAGCAGTTACAGGACGATCGCAAAAATTGTAAAGCGATTAAAACAAGAATAAACTGAATGGAAACTAATCAAGTGTCTGGCAGGAGCAATTCATTTGTAATGGACACAAGCGATTTGAGCCATCTCCGTGAATGGGAGAGAATGTTTTCTCGAGGATTCTTCATTGTATTTCCCGTCTGCACGAATATGTGTAAATGCTCATTCTCCTGGCATCCAGGTTTGTCCATTGTGCTCCTCCTGGGAGTGAAGTCTGCTGAGGCCTCTCGATCTGCCTCTTTGTTTTTGCGGTATTGGTTTCAATGGGAAATGAGCCTGCCATTAGGGTATTGGACTGCAGTGCTAATCGGGCTTGGAGCTTACTGTGAAGGCTGTTTGGGAACTGTATTCTCTGGTCTGGGAGTAGCTTGGCCATGTTTGGTTTCTTTGTTCGCCTGCTTAGCCAAGACTGGGGCACCGTGGGTGTGTTTTGTGTGTGTTAGCAGGCTTGGTCTCCTTGTTTCACAGTCCTGCTTTTGAGTTTGTTTGTTGTCATGCTGTGGGTGGGCAAGGCGGCAGATATTTCTCCAACAAGGATATACCCAGTGATGATTGCAAGCAAGTCCCTCAAACAATAGGTGGTGCACCGAGAGAGTCTGCAACATCCTCCTCCAAGGAGGTTGATTGTAAGAGTATGATGATCGCCAGCAAGTTGCCTGTGGGAAATTGCAAAGTATTATCCAACTGACTTAAGTTATCACTACATAACCTTTAAGTGTTAAAAATATCAGATCGTCAATAATTTCCTTAGATATTATCACGAAAGCTGCGCTTAAAAATATCGACCTCAGTGGTAGTGGAGATTATTTCATATTACACCGAAATCATTAGACTGTAATTTCCAGCATTGGAATAGAATGTAATCCTGAGAAGTTTACATGATTAATATTCAGGCAATGCAATATATTCTAATCAAATGTAAATGATCTAACAAACACTTGTTCTGTAATTGCTCAAAATGGCAGATCGAATATAATCTTGCTGCGTATTGCAAATGGACGCAATTCAGTGCAATTCAGTATTTTCTAGATGTATAATGGAACTACACCACTGTAATACCTGGCCAACATCTTTCTCTCAGGCTTGCTGCTGTGCCCAAGCGAAAACCAGGGCAGGTTGGAAGAATAGGAAGGGTTTGGAGGGATATAGGCCAGGCGCTGGTAGGTGGGACGAGATTGGGTTGGGATATCTGGTTGGCATGGACGGGTTGGACCAAAGGGTCTGTTTCCATGCTGTACATCTCTATGACTGCATTACTCTAAGAGCACATTTTCTGCTTGTGGACCCTGCAGCACTTGAGACTACTAATCAAGTTCAATGATGTTAGGGCATAAACTCTGCTATGTACGAGTCCTCTACCTCACACGCCAGGGTTTGTTATCACATACTTAGTCATTGTATTATTCCTTTCATTAGTCACTAACAATCTCCACTCACAGCTACTTTGCGAAATAGAGATAAACTTAAAGATGATAAGACGACAAAATATGCATAAACGTATCACATATTAATTTATGAAGTCTATTTTTGAGTGTTCGCAAGTGAAATGAAAAAGAAGCCTATTTCTCGGTTTTTTTTCTGACATGTTCTGGTTGAGTGCTGTTTTTCCGATTTCATTGATGATTTTGTGACCCTCATTCTTGGGTTTTCATTATTGTCTCGGTTTATTGCTCTGGGACCTCCCTCGCATGGACAGCAGTTGGAAATCTCAAGGTACATTTTTGTATTTACAGCAACCTCGGTGCCACGGGCCAGAAATGCAATGCGTTGTTGGAGAGAAGAACCAGAGCGACATATAAAGGAAACACTTTGTTTCCTTTGTACAAAACAGCAAAGAACCTGTCTTGAAAATCTGACGACAT
>NW_025200905.1:3848-6861 GCF_004010195.1 Chiloscyllium plagiosum | reverse complement strand
AAATATTGAAAAAGATCTTTGCTATGCAGCTGAAACTTCTGATGCAGCTGTTTGAAGGACATCATGACATCCCCATCGAACAAGTCTCCCAAACAGGAGATACCTCTGAACTCCCAAGTTCTGAATACAGAATCATTCAGCCCTGGCTGGAATCCCAATATTCCCACTATAGGGTTATAGGGGGAGGATTTTTGTAGGTTACCCTCATCCTGTCGCATTATCGTCCAGGCTTTGATTGTATTTAATACAATAGGATTTTTACAATGTTACGTAATAACTCTCACCTTGTCCGTAAATAGTAGATTGATGAGGGGATATTTTGCTTGGGAGGCCTCAATCTCTAACCAGATTGATTGTGGGTCCCAAGAGACCTAATCAGCTACGTAGGATAATAGAGAGCTCAATTGGTACCTCCTGAATTATGGAAAATCCAGCCCACCCCTTACTTTTGGAAGCTGTAGCTTTTCTAATTTAATAAGGGGCCATCTATGAATCCAAATAAGGGAGCCGTGCCAACCATAAAGCTTACGCAGCGCCTGTCTCAGCAGCATCCAGGGAGCATTCTCATAGCATATTAAAGGAGAGTTAGGATATTCATGTTGAACAAAGCTATTCTACCTAGCCAGGATATTGGGAGATATTCCCAGCGTTGAAGGTCCTATCATGATTTCGCCAATAAATGTGTATATTTGACTTTATATAGCTGACCAAATGCCTGAGTATTAAAAAATAAAGACAAACTCCCAGTGACCACCGAGAGCAAAATGGGATTCATCCGGAAAATTGGTATACTGGCAAGACCTCCCAGCTGCATGGCCTCCGATTTCACAAATTGATTTTGTAACCTGAGAACATGCCAAATAATTTAACCACTTGAATTAAGCGGGGCACAGATGTCAATGGAGAACTTAAGAAAAGGAGGACATCAACTGCATAGAGAGTAATTTTGTGCTTACCCGAGCCAACCTGCGGAGCCATTATATTAAGGTCAGCTCGTACAGATTCCGCCAACGGCTCAATCACTAGCGTAAATAATAATGGTGAGAGAGGGCATTCCTGATGAAAATCTCTGACAACGCGGAAGCTATCTGAACTTAAACTGTTGGTGATCACCGCTGCTTTGGGATCATTATATAATACTGTAACCCATTTAGTAAAGACTTCTCCAACACCAAACCGTTCCAGCATATAAACGAGATATGGCCATTCTACCCAATCGAATGCCTTCCCTGCCTCTCGGGAGACAACTAATCCCGGTATCGCTCCCTGCTGGCAGGCTAGTACCATATTTAAGACTTTTCTAATGTTATTAGATGATCTGCGACCCTTTATAAACCCCATCTGGCCTTCTTTAATAATGAATGGCAAAACCCTGTCCAGTCTTAATGACAACACTTTTGAGAGAATTTAAAATCCACATTCAGCAAGGATACAGGTCGAAATGAAGAGCAGTCATCTGGGGCCTTTTCCTTGCTAAGTATGAGACAAATATTTGCTTCTCTCAGAGAAGGCGAGAGGCAGCCCTGACTATGTGAATAATTATGCATATATATAAGTGACCCGACTAATTCCCCAATCAATTCTTTATAGAACTCAGCCTGGACTCCATCTGGTGCTGGCGCTGTGCCACTCTCGAGCTGCCTCACTGACTCCTGTATTTCCTAGGTTGCTAGGGGGGCATTCAAGAACAACACTTGCTACCAGGTTTGGCCCGGGAGGGCAAGATTTTTTTTAAATAAAGACTCTATCTTCCTTGTTCTATCCTCACAGCCCTGTGGCCTATACAATTCGAAATAGAACATTCTAAAGGTTGAATTGATTTTTTTACGATCACAAATCAGGGTACCAGCACTCTTTCTGAAGACATAATGGCTTGGGGAGCTTTTTCTTTCTGGCAAGGTATGCTAGATATCTGCCAGGCTTGTCGCCATATTCAAATAATCTCTGCTTCACAAGTAGTAGCTCCCTCTTTGCTTTTTGAGTAAATGTGGGATTCAAAGTTGCTCTAAGGGCTGTGATCCACTGTAGTTTAGTAATGGAGGGTCCATCCACATACGCTGCCTCAGCCGTCTTCAGGCGAGCTTCGAGCAGACCCTGTTGTTCTCCCTTTTTGTCTTTTCCGGGTCACAGAATATGAGATAACCAAGCCTCATACATAGACCTTACCAGTTTCCCACATCACGGAAGGCTTACTGGCCGTGTTGGAGTTGATATCCCAAAAAGTTTTAAATTCCTGCCAGAAATATTTTATGAACTTACTACCCTTCAATAGGAAAGGGTCCATACGCCAATGTCGGGAAGCGAGCTCATCATTACTAGTCTTAACCTCCATATATACTGCGGCATGGTCGGAAATAGTTATATTACCTACTTCATAAAACAATATTGAGTTCAAAAGTATCGAGGGGACAGATGCATATCGATTCTGGTATGGCATTTGTGTGGATTAGAATAAAAAGTAAAGTCTTTACCCTCAGGGTGAACACCTTCACATATCTACCAGCCCTAACTCCCTACTCAGATCCGCCAACTGCCTAGGTCTCATAGATACGCCCGCAGAGATCTTAGATATTCTGTCCAGCCCTGGGTTGACGATACAATTACAATCTCTCCCTATAATTGTGTGGTGCACCCCGAGAGCCATCAACTTGGAGAACGCTTCCAACATAAACTTAAAAGGGTGCGCTGGGGGGCAATAGAGATTCAAAATCCCATATTCCTCTCCATATGTTAGGGTTTTAATTATTGTATACCATACAGACTCATCTTTTATTGGCTTAGCATTTGGAAGGGAAGATTCGTCTGGATAAGAATGGCTACTCCTCTACTTTTTGAGCTGAAAGATGAAAAGAACACCAGGCCAAATCCACCCTGTTTCAGCCTCGAATTCTCCTTAACAAGTAAATGTGTCTCATGTAGAAGGGCTGCATCCACCCTTTCTTTTTTAAGACTTGATAATATCTTTTTCCTTTTGATTGCTGAGTGGCTCTCCTTGACATTCCAGGTGCACCAC
>NW_025200905.1:0-3218 GCF_004010195.1 Chiloscyllium plagiosum | reverse complement strand
GTCATGTTTCTGCAGCATGACCGAGATTGACTCCCACCTGGACTGAGTCTCTTCAATGGAAGCATCAATCTTATCACGGAGTGTTACAAGCTCCGAGATCAGGCTCACCCCTGCAGGTGAGTCCCGCAGGGCAGCCGCAGACTTCTGCCTTGCTGCCAGGTGGGGGTGGGGGGTGGGAGAGGGGTCCCTGCCTGTTGGGAACTGCGAGAGGCTTTGCCTTTGGTCATTTTAAAAAGCGTCAAATTCTAAAGTTTGATGTAGAATGGCCAAGGCTCCTGGACAAAAACTATTTTAAACAATTTAATAGGTGAGGTGAGGGTGGGTACCCCACTTTGACTGGGTCTTGGGCAGAGCTGTGCAGACTCATACCGACTGGGTCGCCGCCATCTTGGATCTCACTGACACCCTGCTTAAAAAGGGAATAAGGCAAAAGACAGAAAATTACAAACTGATCTGCCTAATCCCGGTCGTGGGTAAGTTCCTGGAATCCATTGTGAAGGATGGAAGTTCTGAATAGTTGCCAGTGCATGGTAAAGTATGGCGAGGTCAGTATGGTTTCGTCAAGGGGAGGTCGTGGTAATGAATCTGTTAGAATTGTTTGAGGATGTAACAAGCAAGTTAGACCAAGGAGAGCTAATGGATGTTATCTATCTGCACTTCAAGAAGGACGTTGACAAGGTACCTCACAGGAGGGTGCTGAGTAAGATAAGAGCCCATGGTGTCAGATACAAGGTACCAATGTGTACAGAAACTTGACTATCTGGCAGAAAGTAGAGAGTGGGAATAAAAGGATTCTTCTCTGGATAGCAGCCGATGTCAACTAGTGTTCAGCAAGGGAACCAAAACTTTTTACTTTGTACATCAACAATCGAGATGAAGGAACTGAGGGCACCCCAGCGAGACTTTTAGATGATGCAAAGGTAACTAGTGGGGCAGGTGTCATTGAGGAGGGAGGGAGGCTGCAGAATGGTTTAAACAGGGGAGGAGAGTGGGCAAAGAAGTGGCAGATGGTGTACAACCTGAGAAAGTGCGTGGTGATGCACTTTAGTAGGAAGAAGAGAGGCATGGACTATTTTATACCTGGGGAGAAAATTCAGAAGTCTGAAGTACAAAGGGTGTTGCGAGTTCCAGTCCAGGATTGTCTCAAGGTAATCGAGCAAGTTGAGTCAGTAGTTAGGAAGGTGGTGTATCTGCTCCACAATGTGCTTGAAATCTTATATTCATCAAAAGAACTGAGTCAACTCTGATAAACAATAATATTCGTTTATTGAACACAATTAATATTAGAACAATAAAACGTATTATAACGTAATGTAAACACTACAAATTATCTTATGGTTTAACTTAACTTTGGATGATCACATACCACCCCATGAGCAGTTGACAGCATTCCACGTGGTGAAGTCTTCTTGTTCTTCTGATAGTCTTGGAGGTGTCTTCTCTTTCAGTGGTTATTCTCGAGTTACCACTCTCTGAGGGGTTTTACGATGATTCTTATCCTTCCAAGTCTTCACTCCTTTTGGGAGGGTGTGGAGGATCTGCCAATGAAATGAACAGGTACATTAAATTGATCAATCAGACTCAACCAGGTGTTGTCACATTGATGGCCCTAGGGCGACATTCCATTATCCTGTTCAGGTCCAACTTCAGGTTTGTATTACATGGTCTGTTGCTTCAGGTTTCTTTGCAACCATCTGTGGGTAGCTGCAGCCTGTCTGGATTCTGCAGAACGTGGATGAGCACATAGACTTTGGTCAAGGCTGGGTTCTACTTCGCAGCATGCTTTAATCATTGTTCGTTTTTGTAACTCCATGGTAAATTTATTATTTTCCATTGTAAGATTATTATTTCAGGTGGTCAATCTGGTCAGAAAGGCAAATACAGTAATGGCATTTATTTTGAGAAGACTTGAATATTACAGCAGCGATGGATTTCTGAGGCTCTATAAGACTCTGGTCAGAACACATTTGGTGTATTGTGTACCATTTTCGGCCTCATAGCTCAGGAAGGATGTACCGCCCAGAACATGTTCAGAGGGGCTTCATAAGAATGGAATGAAAAGCTTAACATATGAGATCTCTGGGTCTATACTCGCTGGAGTTTATAAGGATGAAGGTGGATCTAATTGATGCATACAAAATATTGGTTGACTTGTCAGAGTAGATGTTGGGAAGATGCTTCCACGGCTAGGAGAGAAAGGACTCAAGGACATAGCCTGAGAGTCAAGAGAAAATCTTTAGAACGAAGATAAGGAGAATAGTCTTCAGCCTGAGAGTTGTGAATCTATGGTAGAATGGCAGTTTCCTTCCCTAAAGGACATTAGTGAACCAGGTGAGTTTTCTTGGCAATCGATTCATAACCACCATCAGTCTCTTAATTCATGATTTGAAATTAAGCTCCGCCACTTGCTGTGACAGGACTTGAACCCAGGTCACTCGAACATTATCTGGGTTTATCGCATCAGAATTCAGTGATAACACCACGAGGCCACTGACTTGCCCAATCCTCCACAATGTGACTAACATGTGTAGTATGATATGCACTGGGATTTGTCTTCATGTTATCCTTGACTTCCTTATCAAGATATGGATGATTTTTCTCCAAAATGAAATTACTCTTCAGTCTTTAGTATCTCCCTAATTGTTTGCCAAATTTCTTCAGCTGTCCTGCCTTTGACTGTTCTTTTCTCCCCCCAGACCACCACAGCCAAATGCTTCCTTAGGCCAGTATAATTATCATTACCTAACACTAAAACTCTCATGTATGACTCAGTCTTCACTCTTTCAATCTGAATGTGAAACCCCAGCATGTTGTGGTTATTCCAAGGCTAATCTCATCCACCAATCCTTCCTTTTTACATAATATCAAATCTAAATTTGATGAGATGCCCTACGGTATGGAAACAGGCCCTTCGGCCCAACAAGTCCACACCGACCCTCCGAAGAGTAACCCACCCAATCCCATTTCCCTCTGATTAATTTACCTAACTCTATGGGCAATTTAGCATGGCCAATTCACCTGACCAGCACATCTTTGGACTGTGGGAGGAAACCCACGCAGATAGGGGGACAATGTGCAAACTACACGCAGACAGTCCCCCGAGGCTGGAATCGAACCTGCGGGCTTGGTGTTGTGCTAACCACCGAACTACCGTGCCGCCCCATTCTCTGGTGGTTTCCATGACATCTGCTCTCAGAAATAATCTCTCATACACTCTA
>NW_025200904.1:4824-6859 GCF_004010195.1 Chiloscyllium plagiosum | reverse complement strand
ATGACAAATGTGCCTCCTTTGCCAGTGTAAGGCAGTGCTTCACCAAGCTGGACCTTCGAAGTGAAGCAGTGACGATGATTATCTTGGCAGTTTGTTCACCTTGTTAACTCTGATTCCGTGAAAGTCCATTACATTATATATTGATAGGTTCGAGTCCTACATGGCTTTATCATGGTGCCCCATCTTTACCCGTGGTCCATGTTGATGCTCCCCTTCAGGTGCTGGAGGGATGACTTCCTTGTCGTTTTGAATTTGAAACCTGCATTTGTTTTATTGTCCATTTTCAATTCCAGCTCACCACAACGGGTCTCATTGTCTGTAGTTGAAACTTTATTGCTGGAACAGCACAGCAGGTCAGGCAGCATCCAGGGAACAGGACCAGCTCACCACAACGGCTCTCATTGTCTGTAGAATTGGCAGGTTTTTCACCAAAAGCTGCCTATTGTCATGGGTGGAGGCGGAGAGTGTTAGTGGAGCACATGGTGAAGGTAAAGTCCCGAGCCCTCTGTCACTCTCGGGGGATCTCCCACTTCCCCCATCCTGTTCACATCAAACACACTCAGGGCAGTTCCATCACTGGGTTAGATGCAGAGTATGTGTCAAGTGGCAATTTGTCCATCTGAATCTCCCAGAGTCTGGGGAGAATGGGGTTCGCGACAGAGTCAAGATCTCTCCATATTGTCCACATCGGACATTCCCAGGACAGGGACAACATGGGGCTACATACAGAGTAAATCTCCCTCCATACTGTCCACGTCAAATACTCCCAGGACAGGTATAACATGGGGCTAGATACAGAGTAAATATCCATCCGCACTGTACCTCCCAAACACGCACAGAATAGGGACAGCACGGGGTTAGGTACAAAGTTAGGCAGCATTGTAGAAAGTGCAGATGGTACCTTAACATAACAAAGGGATATTGATAGACTGGGTAAATGGGCAAAGCTGCATCAGTTGTTCAGGTTAAATCAGTAAGAGATACATTTTTGATAAGTGAAGACATTGAGGGATATGCCTCAAAGGAAGGAATGTGGAGATAGGCCACATATCAGTCATGATGCCATTGACTGATGGAACAGGGTCGAGGGGCTGAATGACCTCCTCCTGTTCCTATGTTAGAAACTGTCCCCATCAAACACTCTCAGGGCAGGGACAGGATGGGGTTAGATACACAATGAAGCTGCCTTTACTGTATCCCCATCAACCCCTCCAAGGGCAGGGCCAGCACAGGGTTAGATACAGAGTCAAGCTCTCTCTCTCTCTCCACACTGACCCGATCAACCACTCCCGGGATTGTTTAATGGAGCTTTAATATTTGGAAATGCTCATTTTATTCTGTCATTCCTTGCCCCTCAGTAACTCTGTATGAGTGTCCGTGTGTTTGTGTGTGGGAGAGAGATCGAGGGAGAGAGAGGGAGAGGGAGTGACCAGGGCCCTGCATTCGTTGTTCAGGTCCTCTTGTCCTCCAGTATTACACATTATTTTCTGGTTCCGTGTACAGAAATCACAGAAAGCCAACGTGATGGTGTCATCAAATATTAGGATGGTTTGCCAATTATTACCAGGACATGGGACTAGGGAAGTGAGGAAGCCTTGCTGTGTCTGCAGACTCAGTCTGCAGGGGCAGTGAGTGATCAGGAAGGCAAAGGGATTGTTGTTTTCATTCGTTCATGGGATGTGAGCATCACTGGCTGGGCCCAGCATTTATCCCTCATTCCCACCAGCCCTTGAGAAGGTGGGAGGGAGCTGCCTTATTGAACCGCTGCACTCCATCAAATTAATGTTTCTGGTGAAACAGAATGTCGCAGAAATTAAACTCCAGCTTCCTCTGTTCCTGCTCCCAATTTAATATTCAACCGTTTAGTTTATACTGAGTTCGAGACTGGAATTTCATCGATGGTCTCAGCGAGTTTATGTATTTCAGAACACAACAGGGAGTGAGTTTCAGTCTGAAATCCATCTGAGGGATTTGGGCTACTTTCTCGACAGAGTAGCAGGTGCCAGTGAGTGAGTTACAGATCGGGGTATAGTCG
>NW_025200904.1:0-2632 GCF_004010195.1 Chiloscyllium plagiosum | reverse complement strand
ATGGAAGTGAGTTACACATTGGATCTAATCGATTTGGGTCATGGTAGTTTTTCTACAGAATTAAACATACCAAGCCATTTATTGCAAATCACAATCTGACTGAGGGGTTGAGGTGGTTTGTGTAGAGAGTCGTAGATAAAGGGAAATCAGTTAAAGATTGGAATTTTATCAAGGGGTGCGGGGTGTTTATAAGTAGAATAACAGATCCTCAGGAGTGTGTTACAGACTGGAATCTAATCAAAGGTTTTGATATGGTTTATATTTAGAATAACAGATAAACAAGCGTGAGTTACAGATTGGAATCGAATTGATGGATCAGGGGGTTTATTTATAAGAAGAACAGATACACAACTGTGAGTTACAAACTGGAATCTACTTGTGGGCTTTGACGAGGGTTATCTGTAGAATAACTGATACCCGGGAGTGACTTACAGGCTGGAATCTATTCAAGGGGTTTGAGATGGTCTACGTAAATAGCCACAGATACATGGGAGTGAGTTACATATTGGAATCCTATTGAGGAATTCAGGGTGGTTTGTATATAGAACAACAGAAACCCATGATTGAGTCAGAGTTTGGAATCTAACCGAGGGTTTTGTGGTGATTTGTGCATAAAATAACAGAGACACGAGTTACAGACTGGATTTAGTCAAAGTGGTCGGGCTCGTTTATACACAGAATACTAGAAACGCGAGAGTGTGTTATAGACTGGAATAGAATTGAGGAGAGTGGGTTATTCATGTACAGAACAACCTGATATGAGAGCTAGAAAACAAGGGAGAAAGTACCCACCATGGACTAACTCAACAATGAGCTGAGTCACACAGCATTCAACGGCTGTATGTGGAGGTTTCCATGTGTTCTGAAAGATGGGAGAGAAACAGGCAGACCCTCACACAGTGAGCACCAGGCAGGAAGGGACAGAAGGAGATTCAGATTTCCAAATGGCATCAGATCATGACAGTGTAAGATTTAAACATTGACTCGGCAGAGATAACTTGGAAAGGGAATTGGAGAGATGTTAAATCACAGGAAGTTAACCTGCTCGTTCCACCAACAAATGATGTGTTCCCTATTTTACCCGGAATTAGAGTGGGACAATGAGGAAAAGGTATCAGGTTATTGTTAGTCTGCACTGAGACATTTTAATTGATCTGTGATCAGTTTCCTTTTATAGTCATAGAGTCATAGAGATGTACAGCATGGAAACAGACCCTGCGGTCCAACCAGTCCATGCTGACCATTATGTCTTGAAGTCATAAACTTACCTAATTTAGGTGACTCCCCACTTTCCTACTTTGAACACCGACCCCCTCTGTTTTCCCCATTCACTGAATATATTATTATCCTTTTATAATGGGGTGGAAGTGTTAACTGCAGATGCTGGAGGTTGAAGTCGAGGAAACGTCGATTTTCCTGCTCCTCGGATACTGCCTGAGCTGCTGTGTTTTTCCAGCACCACAATCTCGACTCCTTTTACAATGACACTACCATGCTGGTGACAGTGCTGTCTGTCTCACACTGCCTAATTTATCTTCAATCCTGGGAAACTACAATGACACCAACAAATACACAACGTTACATCCTACAGCTTTGTTTATTTGCAGGTGCATTATTTTCTTTTATTTGGAGACAACACACAATTTGAACTCCCAGCAGGTCAGAGTGGGATTTGATAAACACTTGATTTAGGGGTGGGGCCTAACCACACAGGATTCAGACATGGAAACGGCTTTTAACACATCCCCCTCTCCCTTGCTGACAGAATTCCAGAGCCAAATGAGTCAGTCAGACATGTTAGGTGTGTTCCCGGCAGCCAGTTTGTGTTAGCACAGCAATGACGTTGACTTTATAAATGTGGAAAAACAAGAGAGACTGACAATATCATTGCAGTTTGAAAATATTGAACATTGGTCCCACACGAACATGTCAGATTCTCTGGGGTTCTTTTATTCATTTGTGGGACTTGGCCGTCTCTGGCTGGGCCAGCATTGATGGCCCTTCCCTATTTGCCCTTGAAGAGGTGGTGCTGAGCTGCCTTCTGGAATCGCTGCAGTCCACTTGCTGTGGGTTCACCCACAATGTCGATCGGGAGGGATTTCCAGGATTGTTACCCAACAACTGTGAAGGAATACCGGTATATTTCCAAGTGAGGGTGGTGAGTGACTTGGAGGGCAACTTGCAGCTGGTGGTGTTTCCAAGTAGCTGCTGCCCTTGTCATAGAGTCATAGAGATGTGCAGCACAAAAACAGTCCTTTCGGTCCAACCCGTCCATGGTCACCATATATCCCAACCCCATTTAGTCCCACCTGCCATCACCAGATCCATATCCCCCCAAACCTTTCCTATTCATATACGCATCCAGATGCCTTTTAAATGTTGCACTTGTACCAGTCTCCACCACATCCTCTGGTAGCTCATTCCATCTCACCATAAAACTATGCCCTCTAATTATGGACCTTCCCACTCCAGGGAAGAGACTTTGTTTATTTATCCTATCCATGCTCCTCATGATTTTATAAATCTCCATAAGGTCACCCCTCTGCCTCAGGCGCTGCAGGGAAAACAGGTCCAGCCTATTCAACCTCTCTCCCTATAACTCAAGTAGTCCAATCCTAGCAACATCTTTGTA
>NW_025200903.1:4744-6858 GCF_004010195.1 Chiloscyllium plagiosum | reverse complement strand
TTAGGGTGGGTTGGCCATGGGACATTGTCCCATCGTGCCCAGGGATGTGCAGGTTAGGGTGGGTTGGCCATGGGAAATTGTCCCATAGTGCCCAGTGATGTGCAGGTTAGGGTGGGTTGGCCATAGGAAATTGTCCCATAGTGCCCAGGGATGTGCAGGTTAGGGTGGATTGGCCATAGGAAATTGTTCCATAGTGCCCAGAGATGTGCAGGTTAGGGTGGGTTGGCCATGGGAAATTGTCCCTTAGTGTCCAGTAATGAGCAGGTTAGGATGGGTTGGCCATGGGAAATTGTCCCTTAGTGCCCAGGGATGTGCAGGTTAGGGTGGGTTGGCCATGGGAAATTGTCCCTTAGTGTCCAGTAATGAGCAGGTTAGGGTGGGTTGGCCATGGGAAATTGTCCCATCGTGCCCACACCTGTGCAGGTTAGGGTGGATTGGCCATGGGAAATTGTCCCATAGTGTCCAGGAATGTGCAAGTTCGGGTGGATTGGCCATAGGAAATTGTCCCATAGTGCCTAGGGATGTGCAGGTTAGTCCAGGGATGTGCAGGTTAGGGTGGATTGGCCATGGGAAATTGTCCCATTGTGCCCAGGGATGTGTAGGCTAGGGTGGATTGGCCATGGGAAATTGTCTCATAGCGTCCAGGGATGTGCAGGTTATGGTGGATTGGCCATGGGAAATTGTCCCATAGTGCCCAGAATGTGCAGGTTAGGGTGGGTTGGCCATGGGAAATTGTCCCATAGTGCCCAGGGATGTGCAGGTTAGGGTGGATTGGCCATGGGAAATTGTCCCATAGTGCCCAGGGATGTGCAGGTTAGGGTGGATTGGCCGTGGGAAATGTTGAGTAATAGGGTAGGGGAATTGGTCTAGGTGGGTTACTCTTTGGAGGGTGGGTGGGTGTTGGACATGTTGGGCCGAATGGCCTGTTTCCACACAGTAGGGGTTCTATGACCTTCTATATTTTATTGAATTCATATTCCACCATCTGCCACGGGCAGGAATCAAACCCGGGCCCCCAGCACGTTCCCGGGTTTATAGGTTAACAGTCCAGAGATCATACCATTGGGCTATCACCTTCCCAAGGAGGGGGGAGTGTATCATCTCATAGTCTGTCTGCACTGAACCCCACCTGCCCCATTCTCTGCCCACTCCCCTGAGGTGTCAATGTCCTTTTGAGAGTTCCTCACTGCTTCGCCTGCGGACAGAGGTCAATCACTTACCTCTCAGCAACAGGCAGTCACTCACCCCGGGGTAAAGGGACAGAAGGGGAGAGAGGTGGTGTGGCACATTGCCAGCTCTCTCCTGACCACCAGGGAAGGAAGAGTAACACACTGCCCAGCTCCCATGGAACTCAGTGCTAAGGGAGACACCAGACTGGCCCCGGAGCAGGTCCCTGGTGCAGATCTGAGATATCAGACAGTGGAGGGTGTGTCTTACAGTTAATCAATACCCCACCACCCCCCTCCCCAATAAAACTGCAGTCCAACCATTCCTGACTCATCCTGGACGCTTCTGTACACAACTGAAATTCTCAGCTCAATTCCACCCAGGGTAAGCCCTCTTCTGTCTGATCTGAGAGGCAAGGACAAAACCGCTCACTTCATAAAGATCAACAGCATCATCAAGTTAACAATCACACTACACCAGGTTAGAGTCCAAAAGGTTCAAATGGACGCACAACCTTCCAGACCACGGCTGCTTCTTCAGGGAAATAGCGGGGCACGATCATGGGACAGAGAATGTATCGCTAAAGAATACAGTGTGTCATGCAACTGATTCCATATATTCAACAAACTGAGATTGCCGTAGAGTCTTTCATCTTTTAGAAATGGTTGCAGGTTTCGGTTTATTAATATGTAAATCCCAGAGCTGCTTTTAAATCACAAATTTTCAGGGGCTGTCTCTCACTGGGATACAGTTCCTGAAGGGACTGACTCACTGGGATATAGTTCCTGATGGTGCTGACTCTCACTGGGATACAGTTCCTGAAGGTGCTGTCTCTCTCTGGGATAGAATTCCTGAAGGGGCTGACTCTCACTGGGATACAGTTCCTGAGGGTGCTGCCTCTCACTGGGATACAGTTCCTGATGGTGCTGACTCTCACTGGGATACAG
>NW_025200903.1:1054-2894 GCF_004010195.1 Chiloscyllium plagiosum | reverse complement strand
CTCTCACTGGGATATAGTTCCTGAAGGGGCTGACTCTCACTGGGATATAGTTCCTGAAGGGGCTGACTCTCACTGGGATATAGTTCCTGAAGGGGCTGACTCTCACTGGGATATAGTTCCTGAAGGTGTTAACTCTCTCTGGGATATAGTTCCTGAAGGGGCTGACTCTCACTGGGATATAGTTCCTGAAGGTGTTAACTCTCTCTGGGATACAGTTCCTGAAGGGACTGACTCTCACTGGGATATAGTTCCTGAAGGGGCTGACTCTCACTGGGATACAGTTCCTGAAGCGACTGACTCTCACTGGGATACAGATCCTGAAGGGGCTGTCTCTCACTGGGATATAGTTCCTGAAGGGGCTGTCTCACTGGGATACAGTTCCTGAAGGGGCTGACTCTCACTGGGATACAGTTCCTGAAGGGACTGACTCTCTCTGGGATACAGTCCCTGAAGGGACTGACTCACTGGGATATAGTTCCTGGAGGTGCTGTCTCTCACTGGGATACAGTTCCTGAAGGTGCTGTCTCTCTCTGGGATAGAATTCCTGAAGGGGCTGACTCTCACTGGGATACAGTTCCTGAAGTGGCTGTCTCTCTCTGGGATACAGTTCCTGAAGGGACTTACTCTCACTGGGATACAGTTCCTGAAGGGACTGACTCTCACTGGGATATAGTTCCTGGCGGTGCTGTCTCTCAGTGGGATACAGTTCCTGAAGGGGCTGACTCTCACTGGGATGCAGTTCCTGAAGGGGCTGACTCTCACTGGGATACAGTTCCTGAAGGGACTGACTCTCACTGGGATATAGTTCCTGGAGGTGCTGTCTCTCACTGGGATACAGTTCCTGGCTGTCTCTCACTGGGATACAGTCCCTGAAGGGGCTGACTCTCACTGGGATATAGTTCCTGAAGGTGTTAACTCTCTCTGGGATATAGTTCCTGAAGGGGCTGACTCTCACTGGGATACAGTTCCTGATGGTGCTGACTCTCACTGGGATACAGTTCCTGAAGGGGCTGACTTTCACTGGGATACAGTTCCTGAAGGGGCTGACTCTCTCTGCGATATAGTTCCTGAAGGGACTGACTCTCACTGGGATATAGTTCCTGAAGGGGCTGACTCTCTCTGCGATATAGTTCCTGAAGGGACTGACTCTCACTGGGATATAGTTCCTGAAGGGGCTGACTCTCTCTGGGATATAGTTCCTGAAGGGACTGACTCTCACTGGGATACAGTTCCTGAAGGGACTGACTCTCACTTGGAAACAGTTCCTGATGGGGCTGATTCTCAGTGGGATACTGTTCCTGAAAGTGCTAACTTTCACTGGGATACAGTTCCTGAAGCTTCCTATTGTATCTTTAATGAGCTGATTTGCCTTGCTCAGTGTTTAAGGCCTTTCGGAGTTATTGCTGTAGAGAGTGTTTGCAGGGGGTGTTGATGAGGGAGGAAGGAGGTGAGCAAGGTGGGTGGTGTAAATGTTACATTCAGCTGTTTCACCTCCTGATTGGAGGCCGCTGGGTGAGTAAAGCAGGACCATGCAGATCCTGGAGATGTGGGACAGGGACAGAGTGCTGCGGAAGCTCCGAGAACGCGGGGTCAACATTTCAGGTCGAGTGACCCTTCTGCAGAACTGGAGAGGCACAATGTCTCAGTAATTCTGCTTCATTACTCTCATTTGAAGAACTTAAGATGTCACTGGCTGGGCCCAGCCTTTATCGCCCCGTCCCTAGTTGCCCCCCTTGAGAAGGTGGGGGTGAGCTGCCTTCTTGACCCGCTGCAGTCCATGTGCTGGAGGGTAGACCCACAGTGTCCCTGAGGGAGGGAATCCCAGGATTCTGACCCAGCC
>NW_025200903.1:0-1035 GCF_004010195.1 Chiloscyllium plagiosum | reverse complement strand
TTGGAAGGTGCTGCCTGAGGATCTTTGGTGAGTTTCTGCAGTGTATCTTGTAGCTGGTACACACTGCTGCTGCTGAGCGTCAGTGGGTAAGGGAGGGAGGGGATGTTTGTGGGTGTGGGGCCAATCAAGCGGGGGCTGCTTTGTCCCTGGATGGCGTCATGTTTCTTGAGTGTTGTTGGAGCTTCCCCCATCCAGGGGCAAGTGGGGAGTATTCCCTCACCCTCCTGACTTGTGCCTTGTAGATGGTGGGACAGGCTCTGGGGGGAGTCAGGAGGGGAGTTAATGGTTGGTTCCCTGTGTCTGCCCACTTCAGTTCTGTTCAGGTGAGTGTACCCTGCTGTGTCCGACTGTTACTGACTGATAACACACACCAGCCACTGTGCACTCTGAGAGGTTCCACACTTCCCAACATGGTGAAGCAGCACAGAGGGGATAGGGAGAGGCTGTTCCTCCTGTGAGGGGGTGATCTAGAGCCGGGGAGCACCGGTTAGAAGGGGATTGGTGAAAGAAACAACAGCGAGGTGGGAAGGAACTGTTCCTCATTGAGCCCAGTGAGTGGTCGGAGCCGGGAGTGTGGGTGAGGCCGGCTCAGTCAGGGATTTCCAACGGGAATTGGATGAAGATTACCCAGAGGTTGGGGAGTGGGGGGGAGGGAGTGGAGAGGGGTTTGGAATACCAGGAGTGGTTCAAACTCCTGCAAAGGCACAGCACAGAAATGGATGGGACAAATGGCCTGCGGTCAGTTCGGTGCAAGGACTGAGATTGGGCTCAGAGGCATGCGATGCACACTGTGGTCGAATAGCCCATTCTCTGGCATCCACGAGTAAGGCACCTTCATTGGAGTCCCATACCTCCCAGACTGGATCTGCAGGGATCACTCTCTTTGGACGGTGGAAGGTCATATTGAGGCCCCCAAACCCCGTACCAGCCCCCTCACCCTCACGCTGGGGGTGAAATCACTTCACATTGGGGAGGGATGGCTAGAGGGTGAATGGGGGCATTAGTTAACCCTCCCATCTAGCCCCTTGCCCCTTC
>NW_025200902.1:3452-6858 GCF_004010195.1 Chiloscyllium plagiosum | reverse complement strand
CATTGGTTCAGCCACTGTTGGAATATTGCGTGCGATTCTGGTCAGGTTCTATTGGAAAGGTGGTATGAAACTTGAAAGGGTTGAAAAAAGATTTACAAGGATGTTGCCAGGCTTTGAGGATTTGAGCTATAGGGAGAGGCTGAACAGGCTGAGGCTGTTTTCCCTAGAGCGTCTGAGGCTGAGTGGTGACCTTATAGATGTTTATGAAATTATGAGGGGCATGGATAGGGTAAATAGGCAAAGTCTTTTCTCTGCGGTCGGGCGTCCCAAACCAGAGGGCATAGGTTTAGGGTGAGAGGAGAAAGATATAAAAATGACCTACGGGGCAACGTTTTCACAGAGGGTGGTACGTGTATGGAATGAGCTGCCAGAGAATGTGGTGGAGGTTGGTACAATTGCAACGTTTAAGAAGAATTTGGATGGGTATATGAATAGGAAGGGTTTGGAGGGATATGGGCCCTGTACTGGCAGGTGGGACTAGATTAGGTTGGAATATCTAGTCGGCATGGACGGGTTGGACCGAAGGGTCTGTTTCCATGCTGTACATCTCCATGACTCTATGTCTCTTATCAGAAACTGGAATAAATTGTTGAATTCACTTCAAGACGAAAATCAACACGATCAAAATGAGCTAGGAGAATATCATGGATTCCTCTGTGGGAGTACTACATTTATCTGAATTTATCTGAACTGGGAAGTTCTAAACTGATTGTGCATGATGTAGATATAGGGAGTGCTTTTCCAATTAAGCAACATCCGTACAGGCTTAACTCTCTAAAATTCACACATGTTCCAAAAGCGATTGGAAGCATGCTCACTGGTGACATAATCAAAGTGAGTTGCAGTGAATGGAGTTCACCATAAGGGATCCAACAGTTTTGTGTGGACCTTTGAAAATCCAATGCATTTTTCACCTATGTACATGAATTGAAGAATGTATTGAGAAGGGGAGGCAAGTGACTTAAATTTCTCATGTTGATTTAATCAAAGGATGGTAACAGGTAACTTTATCTGAAAAAGCAAATGATATTCCATGTTTCATGTCACCAAATGGACTTCACCAGTTTTTAGTCAAGCAATTTCATATGAAAAATGCACAAGCCACATTTCAAAGATTAAGTATTAAGGTAAATTTGGAATTAATTGATCATATGGTGTCCATCAATGATCTGGTGATTTTTGGTCACAGATGGAGGGAACATTTGGAGCATCTGGCAGAATTGTTCAATCAACTTCAGGAAACAAGTTTGGTGGTAGACCTGGCTAACAATGAGTTCGCAAAAACCCAAGTAACATTCCTAGGCCGTACCATTGCACATGGATAGATAGCCCTGTAGGATGTGATAACAAATCTTATTGGAAAGTTCCCTACACCGTTCATAACGATGTTCCACTGACTGTCGATTTGAAGAAATGCAGAAATTTTTAGTGGATGAATAAATGTGAGGATGAATTTCAAAGCCTAGAATCTGTTTTCCCCACTGCCCTGTGTGAGCAACACTCAATTGTGCAAAGCCATTCATGTATTCGATGACCATTGATGCACATGACGTGGGTGTTGTTGCTATAATCTTACAAGAAGATGGCAAAAGAGAATGGAGAGCCTTAATTTCATGTCGAGGCAGAACCGCTCACGACATTTAAGCAACTCTTGGATAGTCACAAGGATGATAGTAAATTGAACGGTATGTCAATTAGTTCAATCTTAGAGCAGGATAAAGGATTGCCACATCAAGTGTCGAAGGGTCTGTATTGTGCTGTATTGTTTTATGTTCTATACTCAATTGAAACTGAATATCTCCTAATTCTGATGGTTCGTTTTTCATGGTCTCCTTTATATTTCGTCCGAATAAAAGTGTTGTGTTAATAATTCAAATTATTCATGCCTTTCTAGCTCTGAATTTCAATACTACATCCAGTGCACTTGCCATGTCAATGAAATGCATCTTTCACAGTTCACTTAAATCTATCATTTGCTGGGATTTCTTTGCTATTTCCAATGCTTTGTTTTCAACAAGCTCAGAATCTATTAATATTCTTTGAATATTAAACCATATATTAATATTAAACCAGGACCATAATCTGTCAGTTTTCTTTGTGTGTGTTTATAATACCACATCTGCATCCTCCTTTCCCCTTTCTCAATTCTTGTATTTAAACCAATCTGATCCAATCTATTCCAAACCGAACTCACACTAATCCAATCTAAGTCAATCTCATCTAAGCGAAAGTGAGGACTACAAGACGCTGGAGATTAGAGTCAATTGTGTGGTGCTGGAAAAGCACAGCAGGCCAGGCAGCATTCAATAAGCAGGAGCATCGACGTTGTGGGCAAAAGCCCTTCGTCAGGAAATCCCATCTAATACAAACTCATCTAATACAATATAATCTAATCAAGTCCCAAATCGACGTAATCTGATCTAATCCAATCCATTTGAATCCAATCCTATTCCAGATGAAGAGTGCACTTGACCCTGTCATGGTCTATGAGGCAGTGCTCTGGAGATCAAAGCCGTCAGGTTGGGCAGCACTTATGGACAGAAGCAGAAGCAGAAGGTGCTGAAAATGATCTGATTCCAATGGCCTTTCGTCTGAATGTTAACTCTGATTTCTCTTGACAGATGCTGCCTGACCTGCTGAGCTTTTCCAGCACGATTTGTCTTTGTTTCTGATTTACGGCACCTGCAGTTCTTTCAGTTTTCACCTTTCGAAAGGCAAGTAGTGGAATTGCATGTTGTCACAGATGGATCAATGAGAGGCCGTGTCTGTGTTTTGTGGAGAGTCACCTTGATTCAAAATGTGAACAATGAGCCTTTGGAGCAGATCATCCTTGTACGGTTTGCACGTAGAGGACAGAAGTCACGGAGAAGCCTCAAAGCAATGGGACTCCGCCTGCCATTTCTCATCCCCATCTCTGACACACCAGATCCCCCATCTTGACCTCGTCTTCCGGTAACTGATGTAAGCCTCTGAGCTGGATCTGCCAGATGTTAACAATGACAGTCAGGCAACATAAGAGAGAGAGAGCTTCGGTATGAAAATGGAAACCGAACGCCTACGGAGGCAAACGACCGTGACTGAAAGTTAATAACATTTACACAAAGAAGCCAGTGACAGGAGAGGTACGTACTTTCATCTGAACAAAAAGAAAAGTGACTGAAGTAAACATTGGTCCTTTAGAGGATGATGGGGGGATTTTGTAATTAGATATGAGGATATGGCCAAGGCATTGACCAGGTATTTTGTGTTGGTCTTCACAGTGGAGCACATGAATAACACGCCAGAAATTGACAAAGAGATGAGAGTAAGTGTGGACCTGGAAGCAATCATTATCACGAAGAATAATGTTGGGCAAGTTAATGGAGCTAAGAGTAGACAAGTCTCCTGGCCCTAATGCAATTCAGGC
>NW_025200902.1:1184-2387 GCF_004010195.1 Chiloscyllium plagiosum | reverse complement strand
AATGAGAGTGGATATTACGGAAACATATAAAATTATCAAGGGAATAGATGAGGATGTTTCCACTGGCGGGTAAAACTAGGATAAAAGTGCATAGCCTCAAAATTAGTGGGAGCAGATTTCAGACTGAAATGAGAAGGAACTTCTTCACCCCGAGGGTTGTGAACCTGTGTAGTTCCCTGCCCATTGATGTGGTTGAGGCTTTCTCGGTAAATGTTGTTAAAGTTAAGATAGATCATTGTTTGAGCAGTAAAGGAATTAAAGTTATGGTGAGGGGAAGAAACAATGACTGAGGATGCTGTATTCCTAATGAAGGGCTTTTGCCCGAAACGTCAATTTTACTGCTCCTCGGATGCTGCCTGAACTGCTGTGCTTTTCCAGCACCACTAATCCAGGTTATGGTGAGGGGGCGGGTAAGTGGAGCTGAGGCCACCAAAACATCAGCCATGATCTGACTGAGCTGGGGGAGCAGGCTCGAGGGGCCAGATGGCCTACTCCTCTGCCAGGAATATTTATGTTCCTATTTTCTAAGTAAATTACTTTCTTACCAGATGAAATTAGCTGAAATCCCAGTCCATGGAGGATGAATAGAGACTGACTGTCTATTCCTGAGCTACCGTGGAACACGCAATGAGACATCCACCTAAACCTTTCCCACCTTCGAAAGATCAGCTNNNCTGTTTTGTTTCCGATCAAACTTTTCAGAGATGCTTTTATATTGTCCTGGAGCAGTTGGGATTTATCCCACGTCACATGGCTCAGAGACACCGACACTATAATATGGTCAATAGCTCCAGCTTTATTCCACTTGGTATCCCACAAGATTCCTTTTGCTCATCGCCCACTATTAATTCGTATATCCGTCATTGTCTGATGAGCACTGCAAATTGTTATTTTCCAGAATTGATGCTGATTCAATTCTAACCCATCAGTTTTAAATGCCCATCGTGCAAAGCAATTATTGTGTCCTTCAAGACCTTCACATCAGATCCACAAGAGATCAGTTTCATTACCTGAAGTTTAATCTTTGACCTCCCCTCCCCTTCTTTTCCGATTAATAAACTGAACAATAAATTTCAGTGGATATATCGCTGCATTCACCACGTGTTCTCTGAACTTGGGCAGAGTCACTCCATAAATCAAAGAATTTGTGCAGCAACTTAAATTGCGGAGCATATATGCGACATGTTTAAATGTATATTTACC
>NW_025200902.1:0-525 GCF_004010195.1 Chiloscyllium plagiosum | reverse complement strand
GGGACAGGATCACCATTGCGAATAAATTAACTGGAAGAAACAGAAAGGAATTTTGTTGGAAATTGCTGATAAAACAATGTTCGTTTCTGAATCTAGGTGGCAAATGCTGTACTTTAGCAATTCGAACTTTTGAGTCGGGAGCAAGACTGAATTTAAATAATGATAACCATGACATTAGCGGGCATGACAGCTCACTGGATCATATTTGGTTTTTGCAGAGTTCTGCAGAAAAGCCACATCTGAACGTTAAAGTTTATATCTGCTTCTCTCTCTCCACAGGTGCAACCAGACCTGAGCAATTTCTACAGCAGCTTCAGTGCTTCTTTTAAAGCTCCATCATCACAGCATTTTGCTTTTAAATATTTTCTATATAAAAGGGACGTTGGTATAAAATGCTCCCAGGAAGCACAAGTGCAGTATAATATTAGGCAGCAGAATAGAAAAGGGTTGATTCCATCTTAAACTCTGATTTCCTCTGTACAGGAGATTTTATTTTATCAAATTCACATTACTTTCTCATGTAAT
>NW_025200901.1:0-6858 GCF_004010195.1 Chiloscyllium plagiosum | reverse complement strand
TGCTTACTGACCACTAAGCTTTTGGAGCAATTTCTATTTTCGTAGGTGGATCACAACTGCGGGTTTAGAAAGATAGAGTGGGGCAGTGTGAATCTCTTCCACGGCACAGTGCAGACTCAACTGGCCAAATGGCTTCTGTATGCACTGTGTCTAATTCCATTAACACTGTATCTATAAGTCTTTGTCCTTTTTTTAGTCTTTGTTATTCACATCTCTCCTGTCATGTGAAGTGCAGAGCAGGATAATCGACGTATCGGGCATAAGCCACCACAAAAGCTTTACCACCTGATGCCTGGAAGATGAACGCCTCATATTCTGGCTTGGGACCCTGCAACCACACGGAAAAAATGTGCATTTCAACAGTTTCCTCATTTCCCCTCGCACAAACGTTATTCCAGTCTGAAGCATCAAACTCAGTACCACGCTCCGGACCCATACATCTCTCCCCATCTGACATAACACGTCCACCCCTGCCTCGCTCCACCATTCGCTTTCCACCCAACTCCAACCCCCACCCATTTATCTCCCAGCCCCAACCAACAAGCCTCAATCCTGATGAAAGACTTATGCAAGAAACGTCGATTCTCCAGCATCCCGGATGCTGCCTGATCTGCTGTACTTTTCCAGCACGACACTATCGCCGTGGCGAAGATAGACGAGCACTGCTCAGGCTTTTTATCTGAGAGCGGAGAAGGCTGAGTGAGGAAGTGATTAAGGTGCACATTAAGGGGATCAACATGTGTGATAGGAACAAACTTCTTATGGGAAGAGTTAACAACCAGGGATCTCCGTTAAACACAAGGGAGAGGGTGCTCAGACGAGATTTAGGAAGAACGGTTTCACTCTTAGAGTGTTGTTTATTTGGAATTCACTGTGTGACCATGTGGTCAAGGTATGAGTCTGTAAAACATTTCAGGAGTATTTAACCGAATACTTGAGAAGCTAGAGCACACATGGATAAGGACCAGGTACTGGAAACTGGGGTGAAATTAAACAGATATCTGATGAAAGAACCGAATACTGTACAGAAAATTCAGAGCATGAAAGCATGGGAAGGGTAAAGGCATGGAAACTACTGGCGTTTTGTTACAAGTGGTCTGCGGAATGCCACACTCGTCAAAAGGTCACTAGGGCAGAATGGGGCCAGTGTGGAAGGATGGGATAAGAATAGAGGAATGCTGCTACACCAATTAGCAGAGTCAGACTGGGTTGAAAGGTTACTATGGCAGGCTGAGATAATACCAATTAGTAAAGTCAGCCTCGCCTACTAAATATTACCATGGCAGTTTGGGAAACGTCGTTACAGTACATACTTAGGACATGACTTTAAATAATTAATTGATAGTAGAGTCCGCCTGCTTGAGGCACTTGTAGCAGGATATGACTTTAAATATCTAATTAGTAGTTGGTAGAGTCAGCTTGGGACAGGAAAACATTGTGATAGATGGGGTAGCTAAATATCTAATCATGACAGGTTAGTCTGGGACGGAGGTTCATTGAGCACAGGTGGCAGTAGAATACTTAATAGTTACAGTCGAATAAATTAGGAAAAATCATACTGGCAGAAGCAGAACGATAATGGGAATTAGCACCATTGGTTTATTGTATAGCTGGAGTGAGGTAATTCTGACTAACACAGTTGGCATTCTGATAAGCTAACAAGACATGATTAAAGAAAAGGTATAAAGTGACGGAGTTAATTCAGATACATGTGAGGTGCTGAATTTTGGGAAAACAGGACTTATACACTGAATGGTTATGCCCTAGGGAGTGTTGCTGAAAGAGACCTTGGAGTGGAGGTTCATAGCTCCTTGAAAGTGGAGTCGCAGGTAGATAGGATCGTGAAGAAGGCATCTGGTATGCTTTCCTTTTTTGGTCAGAGGGTTGAGTAAAGGAGTTGGGAGGTCATGTTGCGGCTGTACAGGACATTGGTTCAGCCACTGTTGCAATATTGCGTGCAATTCTGGTGTACTTCCAATCGGAAAGATGTTGTGAAACTTGTAAGGGTTCAGAAAGATTTACAGGGATGTTTCCAGCCTTGGAGGATTTGAGCCATAAGGAGAAGTTGAACAGGCTGGGGCTGTTTTCCCTGGAGCTTCGGAAGCTGAGGGGTGACCTTATAGAGATTTACAAAATTATGAGGGAAATGACAAATAGACAAATTATTTTCCCTGGGTTCGGGGAGTCCAGAACGAGAGGGCTTAGGTTTAGTGTGAGAGGGGAAAGTTATGAAAGAGACCTAAGGGGCACCTTTTTCACACAAAGGGTGGTACGTGAATGGAATGAGCTGCCAGAGGATGTGGTGGAGGCTGGTACAATTGCAACATTTGAGAGGCATGTGTATAGGAAGGGTTTGGAGGGATATGGGGCGGGTGATTGCAGGTGGGACGAGATTGGGTTGAGATATCTGGTCGGCATGGACAAGTTGGACAGCAGGCTCTGTTTCGATGCTGCACATCTCAATGACTCTATGACTCTATGCCATGGACCCTGAGGTTCGGATGAGTCAAAACTTTATTTTCTGAATGTCACTGTTTTTGTTTGCAAATAAAAGATCGACTCCTTGAAAAACTCTCCGCATCTCCTGGAGATAGTCGACATTTTCTCTACGACAACTGCAACTTTGGGTGCAGTAATATTGTGGGGAGTGGAGCTCTGTGGCGCAATGAAAAGCGTGTTAGATTTCTACAAATTTGGTAACTTTGCTATTCAATGTTTGTGTGTTTGAACCGCACTAGAATTGGAGTTTAGTTCAGTTTTCAGCTAAATCATTGAGTCTTGTGCTGATGCATCGCCAATTCCTGTCGTCTGGAGTTCCCGTCCCTGCTTCTGATCAGAGGAAATTCCTTACCTTCATGGTTGTGCGTTTTTATGGAATCATATCATTTGAAACATGATCTGACCAGAATCAGATGCTCATCCGCCAAACCTGCAAATTTCGTGCAGAAACCCACTGTGCAACACGTTCTTGGATGTAGGAATGGTAAAGATTATTGATGAATGCAATATGTTTCATGTTACCTGTATGAACAGAAATTTTCGATTGCTTAACTGTCTTTATCCCGTTGTACGACAGGTTGTTGTGGATGAGCTGGGCAAAGACATTGACGTGTTTGGTCAGCCATGATCATATCAAACGGCGGGTAGACAGTGAGAGAATTAATCCCACGCTGTTGGTCTCACTTTTCTCACAAACCAGTTAGTCAGCGAACTGAGCTAGCCGACTTCCATTCAATGCAGAGCTAAACCAAACAGATCAGTGCATTTGCATTATATAATATTTCATGTAGAATGAGCTACTGCATCTTCCAACTCCATTAGCTCTTCTTACACTTAACATTTCCAGTTGCAGGTGTTATGCATTTTCTTTCCTATGAATGTTAACCACTTCCAGAGTGTTTCCCTTTTGCACCCCCATCCAGGCAGCCCAGAATCACTGTCGCTGTTTAATTCACTCCTTGTGTGCCTGCTCGCACTTTTCGAATATTCTGGAATCAGCACCTAAGATGTTTTTATTTCTGAAAATTCATCTCCGAAATCAATAACTCTCAGAATACAAAATGCCTTACCAAAATTATTTATCGTGCCCTGTTGGGTTTGAAGTTCTCACGTCTAGTTTCCACTCAACGAAACGAGGAAATTACCCTCATATTTACTCTTAAGATCTTCACATCAGCTGGATAACCTCTATTCGGACACAACTAAGTATTTCCTGATTTCTCCCGCATTATTCTTTATCTATGCCGTCAGCCCATTAAACCGCCTCTTTTCGTTTCTAGTGGCTTTATCTCCCAGTAAATCTCATTTCCTTCGTTTTGAACGACATGGTATCATGGCCGTGTCATTCCTAACGTCTTTGTTTTCCAGTAAACGATGTCCGTGTCATTAATCATGTCATTATACCCCTGTAAATTTCAACCTGAGAACGGATGCTGGGTTTAATTCAATGCATGAAAACTCACCACTAAGCTATGCAATCTTATTACCGACACAGGAAAGGTGGAAGCAATTCCAATTACAGCTGAATCGATTGGCTGCAACAGAATCGGGTCAAGTCGCAGTCACATACTTGACTGTTGTTATTATAGTTATTTCGTCTCTACGTGTGCTGAAGTTACGCAGTGAGGGAACAATTACTATTGCCAGACATACATAAGGGGGCGTATAAAATGCTGAAGTTGTGAGACCAGAGCAGTTTTTATTGACGTAGACCATTCATTGTTCGAATCTCAGTCTTAGGAATTAGACAGAGAGCGATTTTAAGCAAAGTTTGAGCAGGGACATCTACCCCATGACGTAATACCAAATTGTGTGGTTACTTTGTTGTTTACCTCATTTGTGTTTTGCCTCATTGAGGATTTTGAAGTTATCCCCTCTGAAAAACAGTTCTGTGCTTTTGCACCATTATACAAAAGATGCAGTACAATAACATCCAACGCTGTTTCAGTCTACTTAGACAGATATTGACTCCTGGAAACAGCACTATGCACTCTCCTCGAGTCTGGAAAATAATTTGCTACATTCCCACTCTTATGGCTCTTTTCATTACATCGGCTTCTGTTCTTCACAGAATCCGATTCAGCAGATCTTGTCACGTAGTCATTTCTTTGTATGTGTTCAGATGATGCGAGCAGAATATCACAGTCCATAACACAGAAGTCAGACCACACTTAGGGAAACGTACTCTGCTCTAGATCATTTCATGAACACCCGGAAGAAATATCTATGATCTTCAAAATTTACTAACCTGTTTTTTTCAGAAGCAAGATAAACAGTTCCAGGTTTCTGCTTTTGTTCTCACACGCACCAAGGTTGTAAATGCTGGAACCAGTTGAGTCTGTCCGCTCTCCCACATCCATTTTCTCCCCAGGAGGTGTTAAGAGGATGGTCTGAATCGGATTCTTCTAAAAAGAAGAACCTTTTTATCCATTGATTTCTGGTTTATGGGCCCACTAGGCTGCCGCTGGGCCTCTGTGTTAGCGCTGATCACAGCAGTTTCCCGCAGTCTTCAGCTTTTTTGTAGCAAGTACCTTCGAGGATGACATCAAAAGATATTCCCTGTTACTGTGTGATACTCTACCAATGGAGACAGCTCTATCAATGGAGGCTGCTCAGTCCGCTGGGATCTGATAATTTCTGCAGTGTGTCCTGCGGATCAGATACAGTGCACTTTATCATGCAGATCATACAGAGTGTGAGCGCTCGAAAAGGCCAAGCGAGTTTTCCCCACAGGAGTTTATTGTAGGTGGAACAATACCAGCAGCACCACCCTAACCCAGGAAAGACCTGTCTCAGAAATCCATTTGGTAAGTTTAGTTTTCAGACTCTGGTCACCATGCTCCACAAGGCCTGCAGCCTGTGGGCAATAAGCACAATGAAGTTGGTGGTGGATCCCAAAATGAGAGCATAATTCCTCATTAATATCTCTAATAAAATGGGGGTGGGGGCATTGTCAGAAGGTAGACAAAATCAAATACCAAAGCAGGTAATAATCTGCTTGAGTAAAATATTTACAACAGTTTTGGCAGAAGCGTTGGAAGTGTGGTAAGCTTCAACCCATCAAGGAAAAGAAAATCGACAATGACCAAAACATAATTATAATGCTGACACCTTTGCAACTCAATGAAGTCTTTAAACATCTTTTGCAGTTAACATTAGATGGTCAGAGGTCGACTCACCCTTGTCAGAGAACATAGAACATAGAAAGTACAGCACAGAACAGGCCATTTCACCCACGATGTTTAATCCTAATGTAAAATATAGTAACAACCCACACACCCCTCAATTCACTGCTATCCATATGCAAGTCTAGAAGTCGCTTAAATGTCCCCAATAACTCTGCTTCCACCACTACCACTGGTAACACATTCCATGCATTCACAGCTCTCTGTGTAACAAAAAAAAAACTACTTCTGACATCTCATTTATACCTTCCTCCTAATATCTTCAAACTATGAGTTCTCATATAAGTCAGTCTTGCCCTGGGGAAACTTCTCTAGCTATTGACTCTATCTATTCCTCCCATTATTTTGTGGACATCTATCAGGTCTCCTCTCTTCCTCCTTCTCTCCAGAGAGATGTCCGAGCCTATTCAACCTTTTTTCATAAGGCAAGCCCTCCAGTCCAAGCAGCATCCTTCCTTGCACCCTCTCCCAAGCCTCTGTATCTTTCTTATGGTAGGGCGACCAGAACTGGACACAATATTTCAAGTATTGCCTCACCAGGGACATGGAGAGCTGCAGCAAAACCTCACGGCTCTTAAACTCTATCCCCCTGTTAATGAAAGCCAAAACACCATATGAATTCTTAACAACCTTATCCACCTTTATGTCAACTTTGAAGGATCTATGTACTTGCACATCCAAATTCCTCCACACTGCCAAGAATCCTGTCTTTAATCCTATATTCAGCATTCGAGTTCCACCTTCTAACATGCATCACTTCGCATTTATCCAGGTTGAACTCAATTGGCCATTTCTCAGCCCAGCTCTGCATTCTGTCTATGTTGCGCTGCAGTAGCGCTTTATACTTTTCCCGACACAACCAAACTTTGTGTCATCTGCAAATTTACTAACCCTCCCCTCAACCTTCTTCTCCAAGTCATTTATAAAAACTATAAAGAGCAGAGGCCCAAGTATAGAACCCTGGGAGACTCCACTCAACACTGTCGTCTGGGCAGAATACTTTTCATCTACAGCCACTCTCTGCCTTCTGTCAGCCAGCCACTTCTCTGTATATCTGTTTAAAGCCTGGAAACAGAGTGTTGATGGAGGTTTGTCTGCTTATGTCTGTTTAATGGTCGGTGATATGGGGTGGTGCAGGGTTGCGTGTGTTTTTCTGTATTTATCTGCTTAATGA
>NW_025200900.1:3850-6858 GCF_004010195.1 Chiloscyllium plagiosum | reverse complement strand
CAACCACCCACTGTTTGAAAACGTTTTTCCACGACTCTGACATTAAATCGATGGCCAACCGTGATCGAAGTCTCCATCAAAGTGTAACATGTACTTCAGTCTATTCTATCCATATCCCACCGTACTTTTTACATCTTAATCAGGCCCCCCTCAATCGCGTCTGCTCTAAGAAAAACAACTCTAGTTTGTCCAATCCCACTTCTTTAGCCCAGACAATATCTTATCAAATCTCCCCTGCATCGTTTCCCGTTCTATTACATCCCTGCTGCAATGTGAATTGCATAATTACACACATTGGTCTCGCTTGAGCCGAATGAACAAGTGAAATAAATGATGCGCAATTCGACAAAAAACTGGTGTTTTTTTTAAAATAAAGTTTATATTTTCCTCAATGCTGCCCTGTTCCCTTTTCCTGAGCCTGATGTTTCAATAATCGCTGATCCACGTCAGTAAAAGCTGCGACATGAGGATTGATCTCACAACCGCGGTATCCAAATGGATCAACTCGTTTGAAGGTCCCGATGGTGAGACTTGGGCATGGTCAGTCAGCAACAGTGAGTGCAGCAACACCAACTGAACGGGGTCAATGTGAAAGTGATTGTAAGGGAAATGGGAGGGGGGACTTAAAGGAGGTATGTGATTGCGGGAGGGAAGGAAGACTCCGAGAAGGGGTGAGTCTGAATCCTGAAATATGACTCGCAGAGATGTGTGAGAGAGAGGGGTTTGGTGGCAAAGTAATCATAATCTCTGAGAATGTTTTCATGTAAAATCAACTAATTTCTTTCTGTGTGTTCTCTGCATGAGTCACAAGGAATAAAATGCAGTGACTCGAATTCGTACGAGCTTACTGCGACCACAATGCAGAATATTTTATCATTGAAACCATTACTGAGTCATGCAGAGACACGCGTTTAAAAACAACAATAATTACAGTGACAGAAGATATGTTAGGAAGAGTAGCAGATGCACAACAGGAATATTAGGCCAGGGATAGCAGACATGTGGGAATTCAGAATTGGCTGAATTTTAAATTCGATATCCTCAGACGCTGTGGTGGTTCCATCGGACTGCATGTTGAATACTGAGTTTGATGAATTTCGAGAAACAAAAAGTTTCAGGGGATAGTGCGAGATATTAGTGCAATGTATGTTTCAATAACAATGAGATTTAAAACTTTTGCTTCACTAACTTACCCACACAAGGAGATACCCATTGCTGCAGTCAGTCACATAACCCCAGTACCTAGAACCAGAATCAGGCAAACTTTGTGGCACAACCGCTAATATCAAACCGGAAGTGGGGGCGGCAATGAACACGTGAAGCTATTCTGTGGCACCAGTGACATGATTGGTAAAGGTGCGGACATTGAGTCATAGAGATATACAGCATGGAAACATGCCGACCAAATATCCCAACCTAATCTAGTCCCACCTGCCAGCACTCTGCCGATATCCCTCCAATCCCTTCCTATTCTTATACTCATTCAAAGGCCTTTGAAATGTTGCAATTGTATGAGCTTCCACCACTTCCTCTGGCAGCTTATTCCATACACGCACCATCCTCTGTATGAAAACGTTACCCCTTAGGTCTCTTTTATATCTTCCCCTTCTCAACCGAAATCTATGCCCTCTAGTTCTGGACTCCCCGCCACCACTGAAAAGACATTTTCCATCTATTCAAGCGTGTGAAATGCTGAGGATGGGAGTGCTTCTGGTCAAAGGCGAGGTGGAAGGGCATCTTGGTCTCAATTTATTATATTATTAAGATTTAGCAGCAGCATTAACCAGCACTGAGGATTGGCTCAGAGGAAGCTTACTGAAGCCTTAAGTGAGAGGCCGATGTATTGAAAGCATTCTAAGAGATTTTCCTTCACAAAACGGTATTTTGTTACTTTGACAGTAAGAACTGATGTTGTTCACATCGTCTCCACATCAGGCTCTTGCTCCAGTAAACACTCCAATCCAGCATACATTTCTTCCATTCCAACACAGGAACGCGTAGTATTCGCTCTCCATCTGGGATAATCTAAATTGACAATGTCATTCTTTGAATGGAGAACTGCAGTAGGGAGTTGTTCGTGCAGTGGCGATCTATTGGGCGAGTAATCTTTGAAGAATGGAACGTGGCAGCTGCTGTTATTTGAATTCGATGAATAAAATCTGGAAAATGAACCCAACCTCAGGAACAGAGACAATGATTTTAATATGCAGAAATCTCATTCATTCATCTCCCTTCGAAAGGGGAATCTGCCGACCATAACGAGTCCTGCCAACATGTGTCTCCAGACCCACAACAATGTGGTTCACCCATAAATACCCTCTGACTCAGTTCAAGGTGAATTACGAATGAAGAACTAATGGTCTTCAGACCAATGATAACAACTTTTCGTGGGAGAATAAGGAAGCATAAACATACATGGACAATGGGGGAAATGGGAATCGTGTCTGTGTGGACTCGAATTCAACTGTTTATCAAACTAAATAGACAAAAGGATACCCGCAACGCCAAGAAGTCAGGGCCATGGGATGACTGCTGGAAGGGATTCAATTACCCGCTGAGGTGTAAACTCACTTGCTCAGTCACAATGCGCACAGGTGACTCACCACACCCATATGTGAGAAGTGATCACTCTGGAGAACAACTGACAGAGTGAACAGCAAGTTTCCAAATTACAGGAGGAGTACGATTCTGCTGTTATCGCAGCTGTTAACCCCAACCAGCAATGAACCATGTTTGTATGCGTGTTTCCAGTGGAGTTCCACTGTTTTTTGATGTAGACCAATGATTTAGACTTAGTTGTAGGAGCTATGATTCAGAGGTTTGCTGATGATTCAACAATTGGTCGCGTAGTTGACTATGACGAAGAATGTCAGAGACTGCAGGGATGTATCAATAAGATGGAAAGGAGAAATAGCGAATTGCATTGAATTCAGATCAATGAGTGTGAACGAAATTGGGGAAAAGAAACAATAGCAATGAGTATTTTGTGTGGTGTAGACAGACAAAGT
>NW_025200900.1:2278-3819 GCF_004010195.1 Chiloscyllium plagiosum | reverse complement strand
AAAATGACGTTTTGGGCAAAAGGCCTTCATCAGGAATAAGGCTTGGAGCCTCGAGGTTGGGGAGATAAATGGGTGGGGTTGGGTTTGGGAGAATTTAGCTGAGACAGCAATAGGTGGATGGAGGTGGGGATAAGAGTGTTAGTTCGGAGAAGAGGTTGGAGTGGATAGCTGGGAAGGAAGATAGACAGATGGGACAGGTCAGTAGGACGGTGCCAAGCTGGAAGGTTGGAACTAGGGTAAGATGGGAGATGAGGGGAAATGAGGAAACTGGTGAAATCCACATTGATGCCATGGGGTTAAGTGTCATGAGGCAGAAGATGAGACGTTCTTCCTCTAGGCGTCGGGTGGTGAGTGAGTGTCGGTGGAGGAGGCCCAGGACCTGCATGTACTCGGGAGAGTGGCGGGGGGAGTTGATGTGCTCGGTCACGGGGCATTGGGGTTGATTGTTGCCGGTGTCCTGGAGAATTTCTCTGAAGCGTTCTCTGAGAAGGTGTCCGGTGGCCCCATTGTAGAGGAAACTGCGTCAGGAGCAACGGATGCAATAAAAGGCAAGTGTGGAAGTGCAGGTGAATCTTTGATGGATGTGGAAGGCTTCTTTGGGTCAGTGGGCGGAGTTGCGGGTGTGTGGGCGCAGGTTTTACACTTCCTGTGGTGGCAGAGGAAGGTGCTGGGAGGGGAACGTGGGTCATTTGAGGGTGTGGACTTGACTAGATAGTCATGGAGGGAATGGTCTTTGCGGAAAGTGGATCGGGGTAGGGAGTGAAAAATATCCCTGGAGGTCAGTGTTACTGATGTTTTTTTTAGAAATCCACTAACTCCACAGCTGTCTGGATTTCAACTCCTCCCATCGCACCTCCTGCACCAATGTTATCCTGTGTTCCCAACTCCTCTGCCTCTGCCGCATCTTCTCCAAGAGGACCAGTTCCACAACAGAACACAGCAGATGGCCTTCTTCTTTAAAGAACGGAACTTTCCTCCCATGTGGTTTAAGATGCCCTCTAACGCATTTCATCCATGTACTGCATGTCCATCCATGAACCCCATATCTCCAAACACAACAAGGACAGATCAAGGACAGAGGAAGGTTCTCAACTTCCATTCCACCAACCTCCGCAAAAATCACATCATCCACCCACATTTCGCTACCTCTAAATTGACCCCACCACCAGGGATATATTTCCCTCCCCAAACCCATTAATTTTCCTCAAAGACCTTTCCCTCCGCGACTACCTAGTCACGTCCATGCCCTCAAATGACCCACCATTCCCTTCCAGCACCTTCCTCTGCCACCGCAGGAATTGCAAAACTTGCACCCACATCGTACTACTCGCATCTATCCAAGGCTCCAGTGGAGCCTTCTAGATCCATCAAAGGTTCGCCTATACTTCCACAGATGTCATTTGTTGTACCTGCTGTTCCAGATGCGGTCACCTCTAAATTGGGGAGACAGGATATCTTCTGACAAAGCACTTCAGTGAACATCTCCAGGATTCCTGTAAGAATCAACTCCACTGCCCTATGGCCAAACATTTCAACTTCGC
>NW_025200900.1:0-1353 GCF_004010195.1 Chiloscyllium plagiosum | reverse complement strand
TACTCTATTTCGTTGTTGTGTGGACCAATCTGATTCCAATCACTAGCTGATTTCAAGTTCCAATTCTCGTCTGTGCTTGAAATTTCAACCGTTGCCTCACGTAGATTTCTCCACCTACCTTAATAATATGTAAGGACGGTATAAGGGACAGCAGAGATTTACAAACATGGTGCCAACACTGCATAAAATGGCGCTCTGTAATCACATAATAACAATTATAAACTTTCAATATTCGTGGGATCTTGACAGGGTAGATACGGGCAGGTGGTTTGCCCTCTGGTATGAGGAGAGCACCAGAGGACATGAACTCAGAATTATATATTGCCCATTTAATTCAGAAATGAGGAGGAATTTCTTTGCTCAGGGCCCAGTGATTCTGTGGAACTCTTTCCTGAAACTTTTGTTGAGGCTGAGTTGTTATGTATTTTCAAACTGTGCCAGACAGATATTTAACCAGCATGTCGATGAAGCACTATCGAGGTTAGACAGGAGAATGGAGTTGAAGATTATCAGATCAGCCATGAGTTCGTTGAATGGTGGAGAAGCTCGATGGGCTGAATGGCCGACTTCCAATCCTATATCATTTGATGTAACACCTTATTTTATTGATAAGTTTAGAATTCTGAGGGGATGGGATGAAGTGATAGAAAAGGTTTCTCAAATTGATCAGACAAATCAGGAACAAGACTCATAAACTGATGAACAAGAAATGTGCTGTCGCTTGGAGTCATTAAAGGCACTGGGCATACCACAGATGGGTATGTGCAGACGCTGTGATTGCTAAAGAAAATTCGTGGATCTTATATTGTTGTCAACTTGGTGATCACGCTAGATGATGGATCGCGGTATGATTCACACAACAAAAGGTTGTGAAAGAATGAATGATTCGTTTCATTTGAAAAATTTTCTGCAGTTACAATTCAATTGACTGTTTAAAATACTGATCAGAACTTTGTGTGGAGTGTGACATTAAAATTCACAAGCCCACTGGATAAACTATTGCACCGATCTCTCCTTATTTGTTCCCCTTTCATTCGATGTAAATTCATAGAAAGTCAAGACGGAATTAAAGAAAGAAAGAAACGTTGCCCTCCTTTTCATTATCCCAATGTCACTTACAACAGAAACAAATTGCTTAATTACAACTTTGATGAGGTATCGATTTGTCACAAATTTCCAGTGCAATTAAGGGCAAGAGCAAGATTCTCCATTCAATTTATCCTAAAGATGCGAGGCACAAAGGGAAACCACAGCTGCTTATGATGGAAGTAACAGCCCAAGTAAGATTCAAATCCACACATGCGCAATGAAAGAGCAAACCGTCGCCTTAACCTCTGGGCCACTTCAGCCCAT
>NW_025200899.1:5749-6857 GCF_004010195.1 Chiloscyllium plagiosum | reverse complement strand
CGGTGGGTTTGTAAAAAATGTCGGTGTCATGTCAGTCGTCATTAATGGAGATGGAGAGGTCCAAGAAGGGGAGTCGTCATTAATGGAGATGGAGAGGTCCAGGAAGGGGAGTCATCATTAATGGAGATGGAGAGGTCCAGGAAGGGGACTTCCTCCAAGACTTCTCTTTCCCCGGCCCCCGACGCCTCATCTTCACCATGGATATCCAATCCCTCGACACCTCCATCCGCCATGACCAGGGCCTCCAAGCCCTCCGTTTCTTCCTCTCCCGACGATCCCAACAATACCCTTTCACCGACACTCTCATTCATTTGGCCGAACTGGTCCTCACCCTTTACAATTTCTCCTTCGAATCCTCCCACTTCCTCCAGACCAAAGGGTTAGCCATGGGCACTTGTATGGGCCCCAGCTATACCTGTTCCTTTGTTCGCTACATAGAACAGTCAATCTTCCATAATTACACCGGCACCACTCCCACCTCTTCCTCCGCTACATTGATGACTGCATTGGCGCCACCTCGTGCTCCTGCAAGGAGGTTGAGCAATTCATCAACTTCACCAACATATTCCACCCTGACCTTAAATTTACCTGGACCATCTCTGACACCTCCCTCCCCTTCCTGGACCTCTCCATCTCCATTAATGACGACTCCCCTTCCTGGACCTCTCCATCTCCATTAATAATGAATCCCCTTCCTGGACCTATCCAACTCCATTAATGACGACCCATCTCAGACACCTCCCTTCCCTTCCTGGACCTCTCCATCTCCATTAATGACGACTCCCCTTCCTGGACCTCTCCATCTCCATTAACGACGACCCATCTCAGACACCTCCCTTCCCTTCCTGGACCTCTCCATCTCCATTAATGACGACTGACTTGACACCAACATTTTTTACAAACCCATCGACTCCCACAGCTACCTGGATTACACCTCTTCCCATCCTACCTCCTGCAAAGATGCCGTCCCGTATTCCCAATTCCTCCACCTCCACCGTATCTGCTCCCAGGAGGACCAGTTCCACCACAGAACACACCAGATGGCCTCCTTCTTTAGAGACCGCAATTTCCCTTCCCATGTGGTTAAAGATGCCCTCCAACGCATCTC
>NW_025200899.1:0-5132 GCF_004010195.1 Chiloscyllium plagiosum | reverse complement strand
TCCCCTCCCCCACTCACCTATTGTACTCTATGCTACTTTCTCCCCACCCCCACCCTCCTCTCACTTATCTCTCCACCCTTCAGGCTCTCTGCCTGTATTCCTGATGAAGGGCTTTTGCCCGAAATGTCGATTTTAATGCTCCTCAATGCTCCCTGAACTGCTGTGCTCTTCCAGCTCCAGCACCAAGAATAATACCCTGTCAGGAAAACCAATCAGCTCACGCATTGAGCAAGACGGCCAGATCTATCTTCATCAACAAAAAGACGTGTCTCCATAACACTACACCAGAATTCTTTTGGAAACCCAAACATTGCTCTTTCCCATTCATTCAAAGGACCATAAGAGTGAAATCAGTTCACAATATGTGCAATTTAAAGAGCTCAATTGTAGAAATGTGATCTACTTCCTTTGTTTCCGTTAATGAAACAATTGTGTGTGTCTGTCTGTCTGTCCATGAGGGAGTGAGTGTTTTTCAATGCATGTGCATTTCAGATGGTTGTGGGAATACATTTTGGGCAAATCTTATTCGGGTTTTTGTGATGTGGGCAGTAGCAAGTTGTGTGACAGAATCAGGTGACACGTGCAGCGAGGCCCATCTAAACGTCAGGATGGTCTTGCTCCACCTTTCATGTTTTTGATAAGTGACATGGGCAAAAAGTCACTGGGCAGCAGGGAGATGGGAATTGATGGGCATTAGTGATGGCTGAACACCACTTTGCCTCATTAATATTCAGCCCCACGCGTTCCCAAAAACAACAAACAAGCTCAGTTTCTTGGAAAACGCAACAATGAAACCAAAGCGAACACCTTGTGGATTCAGCTCACCGCTTGCTCTGAAAGACCTTCGTGATGGAGACCGGGCACCAACATCTCAGGGCACAGTTCATGGGCATCAGTCACATGCACCCCACCTCCATGGACATTGGCATCCAACACATGCCAGCCTCAAAAAAAACCCATGTCATATATCGAGCCCACTTACAGGACCCTTCTGCACTTCAATGCTGCCCCTTGGTGTGCTCGAATGGCAGGCAGCCTGCCTCCCACCTTGAGTCTTTCTGTCCTGTTTGGGCTGTTCTCCTCCTAGAATGAGAGTGAGGCAGGTATTAAGGGAGATGAGAGTGGGTGGCACAGCTGTTGCTGTTGGTGTGGGTGGCATGGTGCCCTGACTGAGTGAGTAGGCAGTGCAGAGGGCATGCAGGGTTAGTGGTGTTGGAGGTTGAGCTGGATAACAGCCAATGGGGGAGATGTTGCAGACAATAGTGAGAGTGGGTAAAGGATGAACCTTAGTGGGTGGTGGGTACAGGAGCAGAAACAGAGTGAGTGTGAGGTATTGGGGAGAAGATGGTGCAACGTAACCTGGCAGAGTGGAGAAGGTCATTGACCTTCTTCGGACAGCGCTGGACATTCCTCCAGGTGGCTGAGACTGCACTGACCTGTGTGGGAACCTCAGACAGGGCTGGCATGGTATGGTGTCGGGGTCTCCTCTCCTGCCCCTGGAGCTGGAGAAAGCCCTGCGTCAGCAGCACCCCATCCAGTAGGAGCCTGCCCGCAGTGTGGGGTACCGATTTCCCCCTGTCTGCCATTCCTGGGGCAAATATCAGCAACTGTCCAGGGCAGCTCCACACTGACAGCTTCATCATTCAGTCACGATCCAAGCAGAATACAGAAAGTACAGGAGAGAGATTAAGAATGGAATGGGCAAAGAGATTTTATCTCACCTCTGGTTACTGACTCTCTGCTCAAAGGGTTTTGTTTCTCTCCAATCTATCAAAACATCTCACAATTTTGAATAAGGGAACAATCCCAAATTCTTTTGTTTCTTCACACAATTGAAATCCCTTTTGTCTGGCTACAGACTGATTAACCTGCTTGGTATCCACTTCAACCCTGACTTCCTGCCGAACTTTCTAAACATTCCTTTGTGTGTGTATTCCAGACCAGGACAGCAAACGGCAAGGTAGTGAGACCTCACATTCAACAACAGCAGAAATGATCAAACAATCTGCTGTCAGTGATGTTGGTTAGAGGATAAATATCTAATATTCCGGTTGATCAAGAAGTTCACATCATCAATGTAACAACACGCACTGAGTAACAGAAAGGTCATGCAGGGCGTATACACATCACTGATCTCCTTTATTTCCAGCATCAATCACTTCAATAATAAGGAGACAATGGGGACCTGCTGATGCTGGAGAAATCAGAGTTGATGAAGCTTGGAGCTGGAAAAGGCACAACAGATCCTAAGGAAGGGTTATGTCTGAAACCAATGGGAAGGTGAAAGGGGCCATGGTACTAGAGTTCAGGGAAAGAGACATTGTTGGGCTGCAGTTAGTGACACAGCACTACTCATCGGAAAGCAGGAGGCAAGCTTTGGGCAACATTTAATTAGATCATGGCTGACCTATTCCTCAACTCCATTTTTCTCTCATCATAATTTCCCAACAAACATTAATCACTCCAGCCTTCAAAGATTCAGTAATCTTTTCTGCTGTCATTTGTGTGAAAAGTGCTTCCTGATTTCTCTCCCAGCTCTAATGCTTCACCTTGGGATGGCGCAGTGGCACACTGCATAGCACTGCTGCCCCCCAGCACCAGGGACCCAGGCCCAACTCCAGCCTTGGGTGACAGTCTGTATGTTCTCCCAGTGTCTGTGTGGGCCTCCACCAGGCACTCCTGCCCTCTCTCAAAACCCAAAAACATATATTTACATATTTATAAAGTCACGCATTGTTCCAGCTGATTCTACTGCGGTCTGTATTACCGTCTAAAAATGTGGAGATTTGGTTCAGTTGAAGGTAGGTTAGAGGTAATTAGCTTTGAGTTAATTCCATGGTGCCTGTGAGCTGATAAAGAATATTTAAACCTTTGACCCAGCTGAGAGGCTTCCAGAAGCAAGACAGTCCTGAGGTTGCGATGGCTATAATTATTAAAGAAGCTATTCTTTAAACAGAATCTGGGAGGTTTTGGGTCTAAAAGGAAACATAAGTAAAAAGAGAAAAGTCAAACCCAAAATCTGTCAAAAACATGGTGTGTTGTGCTGAACCAAAGGACTCAGGAAATTTATGGTTGGAGAGAGAGAGTGTGGTCGAGTAAATTGGAGAGGGTCGATTAGCTCTCTAAAGAGAGAAGAAATCTAGATATGGAAGATTTGCCAAGCAAGTGTCAATGTGTATTCCATGGGGTGTAATGTGTGACTGTCAATGATACCAATATCGTTCCATTCATTTTATTCCACTGTGGATGCCACCATTCATACAAACTGGACACTGTTGTCACATGGTGCGGGTGTAAGATCGATGTAGTGTGGTGCTGCACAGCAACATGTCCGCTCCCTTGACTCATGATGGCTGGAAACCACAACAACCTGTCTTGCTTTGTGTCTGCACCAAAGGGAAGATACAACAGAAATACTGTGAGCCTTTAATGGCAGAGGAAGAGAAGAGGATGAAGTTCTGAGAAGAGAATATGGGAAATTAGGGAGGAGGTTAAAAAATAGGTCCTGGAGGGTAGTAATGCCTGGATTACACCCATTGTCATGTGTCAGTGACAGTAGGAATAGGAGGATACGGCAGATGAATGTGTGGTTAAAGAGCTGTTGCAGGGGAGAAGGATTCACAGTTTTGGATCGTTAGAATCTCTTCTGGGATAGGGGTGTTCTGTCTAAGAAGGATGGGCTATACCTGAGTTCGAAGGGCACTAACAAACCCATGGGGAGATTTGTTGGAGCAACTTGGGAGGATTTAAATTAGTCAGGGGACCAGGTGGGAGATAATCATACTTCTAACTCATGGAGGCTGTGGTCTATCCAAAGGGATCTCCCTTTATTTGGTGGGTATGACGACAGTTGATCTCCTGGTCATTATTTCCAATGTGATATAACATGATATTTCCATGCTTTACTGCTATTTCCCATTTTCATTTCTACACTTCACCTCAATAAGGAGCATCAATGAGGTGATCAACTACACAGCTGTTGATTGCTCTGTTTGGCTCACGGTCGCTTTCACTGTCGATCGTTTTGTCCTCATTTGTTGCCAGAGGTTGAGAGCAAAGTATTGCAGGGAGGAAACTGCAGCTGTGGTGATAACGACTATGTGTGCTGTGTCCTCACACATAAATATTCCCTTGTATTTTGATTTTGGGCCAATCTATATCATTAACAATGTGGATTGGGGCGCTCATTTCAAACCAGACTATTTTATCTTGCCAGGATGGATCACGTTTGACTGGCTTGATACAGTTTTAAACCCACTATTACCACACTTTATCATTTTACTGCTCAAAGCATGGACTGTCTGACACATTGTGATGGCTAATCGAACCCACAGAGCACTGCAAGGTCAACGCAACACCCAGAACAGCGACGATCCAGAGATGCAGAGCCGAAGGAAATCCATCACTTTACTGTTCACCATTTCTGGCACTTTCATCGTGCTGTGGATGCCATATATTGTGTTCTTCCTCATTTCGAGGGTTACAGATACACTTTATGAGCCAGATCATTATACTAATCCCTTACTTCTCACAAAGTGCACTGGAGATATGTTTCACCTGCTGAACTGCTATGCAAACACAGTGTTTTATGCATTGGCTCAGTCTAAATTCAGAGAAATGTTGAGAAATGCAATAATGTATCAATTTCTTGCAATTATTCAATGCGTCAAATATTCTTTAAAAAAGTGACTGGAAACAAAGTTGCCAAGCATTCACATCATTCCACTGAATACGACAATTCTGTCCTCCTAAGTCTATACTAACCACAAGTAATAGTCTTGGTTCTGTGGTGTAGTCTCACCTCTGCATCACAGGGTTATGTGTCCAGGAAGATCAGATTTAACCTGATACAGAGTCCTCTCCCCAACAGTAATTCTGCTGGAGCCATCCTTGTCATTGCATGAGGAATGGTCCCATAATCAAACAGTAACTGCGACAGTTTGGTCTTAAGTGAAGCTGTAGACTGTTTCTTTAAGCCTGCCTTCACAGTTTGGACTGTTCTTTCTGCCAGACTATTGGATGATGGATTGTATGGAACTGTCCTGATCAATTGAAAAACATTTGACTTGAGGAAATCGTCAGATTCCCTGCTGGGAAATGATAGACTATTATCTGTGACCAACACTTCCAGG
>NW_025200898.1:0-6857 GCF_004010195.1 Chiloscyllium plagiosum | reverse complement strand
GAGGGAGTGCCGCACTGTCAGAGGGTCAGTACTCGCACTGTCGGAGAGTCAGTACTGAGGGAGTGCCGCACTGTCAGAGGGTCAGTTTTGAGGGAGTGCCGCACTGTCAGAGGGTCAGTACTGAGGGAGTGCCGCACATTCGGAGGGTCAGTACTGAGGGAGTGCCGCACTGTCAGAGGTTCTGTGTTGAACTGTCAGAGGATTTTGGGCATCAGACAGGAGAGAGGAGATTGAACTATAACTGGATTTGGAAGGGATTCAAGATTCAGACATCATGGCAGTTGTTGTGATATGACTGTCTCTCTCTCAATTTTCATGAAACTATATCCTGTGATTAGGAACCTGGTTTGCATCAGTTTTTGAAATCCTGATTTCAAAAGTTTGTTCCAGCTCTCTGTACTGACTGGCTTGGTAAACTCGCGAACGTGATTGAGAAATAGAATAGAACATAGAAAAGTACAGCACAGAGCAGGCCGTTAGGCCCACGATGTTGTGCCGAGCTTTAATCCTAATGCAAAATAAACTAACTTAACCTACACACACCTCAATTCACAGCTGTGTCTGTATGTCCAGCAGTCGCTTAAATGACCCTAATGACTCTGCTTCCACCACCACAGCTGGCAAAGCATTCCATGCATTCACAATTCTGCGTAAAGAACCTTCCTCTGACATTCCCTCTATACCTTTCTCCTAATATGTTAAAACCTCTCTTCCTCCTCCTCTCCAGAGAGTAAAGTCCGAGCTCAGTCAACCTTTCTTCATAAGCCCTCCAGTCCAGGCAGCATCGTGGTAAACCTTCTTTGCACCCTCTCCAAAGCCTCTGTATCTTTCCTATAGTAGGGCGACCAGAACTGGACACAATATTCCAAGTGTGGTCCACCAGGGACTTGTAGAGATGTAGCAAAACCTCACGGCTCTTAAACTTGATCCCCCTCTGAAGGAAAGTCAAAACACCAAATGCTTTCTTAACAACCCTATCTACTTAGAGTCATAAAGTCATACAGATGGATAGCATGGAAACAGACACTTCAGTCCAACCCGTCCATGCCGACCAGATATCCCAACCCAATATGGTCCCATTTGCCAGCATCCGGCCCATATCCCTCCAAACCTTTCCTATTCATTTACCCATCCAAATGCCTCTTAAATGTTGCAATTATATCAGCCTCCACCACATCCTCTGGCAGCTCATTCCATACACGTACCACCCTCTGTATGAAAACGTTGCCCCTTAGGTCTCTTTTATATCTTTCCCCTCTCACCCTAAACCTATGCCCTCTAGTTCTGGGCTCCCTGACCCCAGGGAAAAGACTTTGCCTATTTATCCTATCCATGCCCCTCATAATTTTGTAAACCTCTATGGATAGCAGTGAATTGAGGGGTGCATAGGTTAAGTTACTATATTTTACATTAGGATTAAGTCTCGGCACAACATCGTGGGTCTACGGGCCTGCCACCTCTCAGCCTCCGACACTCCAGGGAAAACAGCCCCAGCCTCTCTCTACAGCTCAAATCCTCCGACCCTGACAACATCCTTGTAAATCTTTTCTGAACCTTTCAAGTTTCATAACATCTTTCCAATAGGAAGGAGACCAGAATTGCACGCAATATTCCAACAGTGAATCCTTTGTTTTACCCACAGCACTGTCCTTGTATTGTCTCTGTGCCAATGCCCTCCCTGTAGGGTTTGTGTTTGTTCTGAATCTGCACTCACCCTTCAGTGGGAAGGACAAGTGTATTCTGAGTTTATTTGAGCCAGGATCTGAGAAGGTGGGTGACCCCACGGAGCGTCTATCTTTGTACGAGGGAATATTAGGGGCATCGCGGAGATCATAGAATCACTGCAGTGTGGAATCAGGCCATTCAGACCACACCAACCCTCTGCATAGCATTCCAACAAGACCCACTCCCGCCTTCCCTGTAACCCTGCATTTCCCATGGTACGTCCCATGGAGGTGTAGTGGACAGTGAAGAGGGTTACCTCAGATTACAACAGGATCTGGACCAGATGGACCAATGGGCTGAGAAGTGGCAGATGGAGTTTAATTCGGATAAATGCGAGGTGCTGCATTTTGGGAAAGCAAATCTTAGCAGGACTTATACACTTCTTGGTAAGGTCCTAGGGAGTGTTGCTGAACAGAGACCTTGGAGTGCAGGTTCATAGCTCCTTGAAAGTGGAGTCGCAGGTAGATAGGATAGTGATGAAGGCCACTGTTGGAATATTGCGTGCAAATCTGGTCTTCTTCCTATTGGAAAGATGTTGTGAAACTTGAAAGGGTTCAGAAAAGATTTTTAAGGATGGCAGATTCAGAACAAACACAAACCCTACAGGGAGGGCATTGGCACAGAGACAATATAAGGACAGTGCTGTGGGTAAAACAAAGGATACACTGTTGGAATATTGCGTGCAATTCTGGTCTCCTTCCTATTGGAAAGATGTTATGAAACTTGAAAGGGTTCAGAAAAGATTTGCAAGGATGTTGCCAGGGTCGGAGGATTTGAGCTATAGAGAGAGGCTGGGGCTGTTTTCCCTGGAGTGTCGGAGGCTGAGAGGTGGCAGGCCCGTAAACCCGCGATGTTGTGCCGAGACTTAATCCTAATGTAAAATATAGTAACTTAACCTATGCACCCCTCAACTCACTGCTATCGATGGACAGGTTGGATCGAAGGGTCTGCTTCCATGCTGTACATCTCTATGACTCTATGACTCTAACCCACCTAACCTGCACATCTTTGGATTGTGGGAGGAAACTGGAGCACCCGGAGGAAACCCACTCAGACCACGGGGAGAATGTACAAACTCCACACAGACAGTTGCACAAAAGTGAAATCAAAGCCATGTCCTGTGCTAATGTTGAGCCACTGTGCTGCGGGTGTGTGCAATCCTGTGTGCTTGCTGCAGCTTATTAAAAGTCCTTGGAGCCTGGTTTGTAGGACAGTATCTCTGAACTTCAATACTTTGGTCAAATCTCCTTGATTCTGGGTTCTTTGTTTCACCTGATGAAGGAGCAGTGCTCCTAAAGCTTGTGATTTCAAATAAATCTGTTGGATGATAACCTGGTGATGTGTGATTTCTGACCTTTCTTTGCCTGTTGATGTCCACTGTTTTACTCAGAGTTGGTGTTTCACATTGTTGTTTTTTTGACAGGGCTGTTATTGGATGCAGCGATGGTGCCTCATGGACTGTGTGATTGGAGTTGGAGAGTGTTTCATTGTGTTCTGACCAGAGCTTCGCGAGAGACCCTTGTCGGCGTGTCATGGTTTACCTTCAGGACTCGTTTGGATTTTGGGTTTGAAATGCTGGGTCCTAGACAGATTTTAGTGTTTCACAGAATCTTCTAATGTAGCCTGTATCAGTTCAGTTTGCACATAAGTGTGGTCCATCACTCATTTTGGATGTTCCTCAGTTAATGGTAAAAGGTGCTACAAGGTTAATGGCTACTGTCTGTTTCTCTTGGCCAGGCACCTCAGTCTGCTGAAGCTCATGAACTGACCTTCCCCTGGTTGGCAGATGTTGGGTTACCTTGTCATTTCCATTCTATTTCCCTTGGTACAGTATCTGATGAAGCTTGTTGGAAATATGCAGCATTGACAGGTTCCCTGGGCGGAACCTTCAGTGAGAGCAGGCTGTCTCAGGCTGCTCTGTAAGCTTGCTTGACATCTATCTCCACAAGGTAAAAGTGAGGACTGCAGATGCTGGAAATCAGAGTCTAGATTAGAGTGGTGCTGGAAAAGCACAGCAGGTCAGGCAGCATCCGAGGAGCAGGAGAATTGATGTTTCAGCCAAAAGCCTGAGTCCTGATGAAGGGCTTTTGCCCGAAACGTCGATTTTCCTGCTCCTCGGATGCTGCCTGACCTGCTATGCTTTTCCAGCACCACTCTAATCTACACAAAACCCAACACGCCAGGACATCCCATTTTATCAGGCAATGGGACCATGTATGAGAACCTCTCTGGCTATATCGAAGGCATCTTGAAACCGATTGTACAGGGGACCCCCAGCTTCTGTCGTGACACTACAGATTTCTTACAGAAACTCAGCACCCACAGATCAGTTGAACCGGGAACATTCCTCGTCACAATGGACATTTCAGCACTCTACACCAGCATCCCCCATGATGACGGCATCGCAGCAACAGCCTCAGTACTCAACACCAACAACTACCAATCTCCGAGCACTGTCCTACAACTCATCCGCTTTATCCTCGACCACAATATTTTCACCTTTGACAACCAGTTCTTCATCCAGACTAACAGAACAGCCATGGGGACCAAATTTGCACTCCAGTATGCCAACATTTTCATGTACACATTGAACAAGACTTCTTCTGTGTGCAGAACATCTAACCAACACTATACATCAGGTACATTGACGACATTTTCTTCTTCTGGACCCATGGTGAGGAGTCACTGAAAAAACTACACAGCGATATCAACGAGTTTCATCCCACCATCAAACTCACCATGGACTACTCTCTACTATCCATCTCATTCTTGGACACATGCATCTCCATCAAAGATGGGCACCTCAGTACTTCACTACCGCAAACCCACGGATAACTTCATGATGTTACTCTTCTGCAGCTTCCACCTGATACATATTAAAACAGCCATACCCTATGGATAAGCCCTCTACATACACAGGATCTGTTCAGGTGAGGAGGAACATGACGGGCACCTGGAAGTACTCAGTGATGCCCTCATAAGAACGGGGTACGATGCACAACTCATCGACCGCCAGTTCCGACGTGCCACAGCGAGAAACCATAATGACCTCCTCAGGAGACAGACACGTGCTGCAACCGACAGGATACCCTTCATTGTTCAGTACTTCCCAGGAGCTGGAAAACTACGCCATGTTCTTCGTGACCTGCAACGCATTATCAATGAGAATGAAAACCTCGCCAAGACCTTCCCCACACCTCCACTTCTCATCTTTAAACAACCGCCAAACCTCAAACAGATCATTGTTCATAGCAAACTGTCCGGCTTTCAGGACAGCACCATACAACCCTGTCACGGCAGACACTGCAAGACGTGTCAGAGTGTGGACATGGATACCACCAATATGAGTGTGGGCACCTCCCACCGTGTACTCTTGTGACTCAGCCAACGTTGTCTATCTCATAAGCTGCAGGTAAGGATACCCTGAGGCAGGGTACATTGGTGAGACCGAGCAGAGGCTACAGCAACAGATGGATGGGCACCACACAACAATCGCCAGACAGGGGTGTTCCCTCCCAGTCAGTTACATCACACTGTAAACTTTTGCTATAAATTCTGTGTCTTACGATCTTATTCTCCACAATTGCCTGATGAAGGAGCAGGGCTCCGAAAGCTAGTGCTTCCAAATAAACCTGTTGGACTATAACCTGGTGTTGTGTGATTTTTAACTTTGTACATCTCAGTCCAACACCGGCATCTCCAAATCCTGACTCCTCATACATTGACAGCATCCTGACCCCATTAGTCCAGGAACTCTCCACCTACATTCGGAACACACCTATACCCTTCACCTCCTCCAAGACTTTTGTTGCCCCGGCCCCCAACGCCTTATCTTCACCGTGGACATCCAGTCCCTATACACATCTATCCGCCACAACGAAGGCCTCCAAGCCCTCTGTTTCTTCTTCTCACACCATCCCAACCAGTACCCTTCCACCGACATCCTCATCCACCTGGCTGAACTGGTCCTCACCCTTAACAACTTCTCTTTCCAATCCACTCACTTCCTTCAAACCAAAGGGGCAGCCATGGGCACCCACATGGGCCCCAGCTATGCCTGCGTCTTGGTCGGGTACGTGGAGCAGTCCATCTTCCACAGCTACACTGGCATCACCCCCACCTTTTCCTCCGCTACATTGATGACTGTATCGGTGCCACCTCGTGCTCCCATGAGGAGGTCGAATAGTTCATTAAATTCACTAATACCTTCCACCCTGACCTCAAGTTCACCCGCACCATCCCAGACACCTCCCTCCCCTTCCTGGACCTCTCCATCTCCATCTCCAGTGACCGACCAACCACGGACATGTACTACAAACCCACCGACTCCCACAGCCATCTGGACTACACCTCCTCCCGCCCTACCTCCTGTAAAATCACCATCCCTTATTCCCAATTCCTCCGTCTCCGCCGCATCAGTTCCCAGGATGACCAGTTCCACCATAAAGCATCCCATAGCCTCCCACTTCCACAATCGCAATTACATGGTTGCCAATGCCCTCCAGCACATCTCCACCACTTCCCACACCTCTGCCCTTAAACCCCACCCCTCCCAACACAACAGATCCAAGCACCCCTCCCCCCCCACCAGCCCCCACCCTCCCCTCCCTGCACCTTTCCCTGTCATCGCAGAAATTGCAAAACCTGCGCCCACACCTCCCCCTTCACCTCCGTCCAAAGCCCCGAAGAAGCCTTCCACATCTGACAGGGATTTACCTGTACCTCCACCAATGTCATTTACTGCAGCCATTGCCCTGATGTGGTCTCCTCTACATCGGGGAGACAGGACGCCTAGTTGTGGATCGTTTCAGGGAACATCTCTGGGATGCCCGCACCCACCAAACCAACTGCCCCATGGCTGAACACTTCAACTCTCCCTCCCACTCCACCAAGGACATGCAGGTCCTGGGCCTCCTCCACCACCAAACCCTTACCACAACGCCTAGAGGAAGAACGCTTCATATTCTGCCCTGGGCCCCTGTAACCACATGGGATGAATGTGGATTTCAACAGTTTCCTCATTCTCCTCCCCTCACCTCATCCTAGCCCCAAGCCTCAAGGTCAGCACCACCCTCCTGACCTGTCCATCATCCTTCCCATCTATCACCTTCCCCCCCACCTCCTTCTACCTA
>NW_025200897.1:0-6856 GCF_004010195.1 Chiloscyllium plagiosum | reverse complement strand
CCTACTAATCTCCTTAAACAACGGGACACATTAGCAATTCTCCAGTCCTGCGGGACCTCGTCTGTGTTCAAGAATGCTGCAAAAAATATCTGTTAAGCAACAGATATTTCCTCTCTCCTTTCACTCAATTACCTGAAATTACCCGATCGGACTGGGGTACTTGTCCATCTTAATGCCTTTTAGAATGCCTGATATGAATGTTCTTACATAGTGTAAAAGCTTTAGGACTTCTCTTGGCCCTGTTTGCTAAAAATACATCATGAATCCTTTTTGCCCTCGTAAGTCCTCATTTCAGCTTGACCAGCATTGCCTATATTCCTCCAAGGCTTCATCTTTCTTCAGTAGCCTCATCCTTTTTCCTCTTAGCTAGTCTCACAAATTCAGCAATCATCCATGGTTCCCTAATCTTGCCATTTCTATCTGTCATTTTCAGAGGAATATTACAGCCTTGCACTCTAATCAGTCTTCTTCGAAAGCCTCCCACACATCAAATGTGGATTTCCCTTCAAACAGCTGATCCAAATCTACATTCCTCAGCTCCTGCCGAATTTTGGTATAGTTGGCCTTTCCCCAATTTAACACTCTTCCTTTAAGACCATTCTCATCTTTATCCATGAGTATTCTAAAAATAACGGAATTATGATCACTGAATCTTCAACTACCTGGCCGGGCTCATTCCCTAACACCAGATCAAGTATGGCCCCTTCCCGATTTGGACTATTCACATACTGCTCTAGAACACTTCTGAATGTCCCTTACAAATTCTCCTCCATCTATACCCCTAATACTATGTGAATCCAATTCAATGTTCGCAAAATTGAAATCTGATATCACCACGAACATGTTGCTCCTACATCTTTCGAAAATCTGTTGACATATTTGCACCTCCGCCTCTCACTCACTGTTTGGAGGCTTGTAGTACAGCCCCAATATTTTTACCACACCTTTCCTATTTCTGAGATCTAGGAGAAAGTGAGGACTGCAGATGCTGGAGATCCGAGCTGAAAATGTGTTGCTGGAAAAGCGCAGAAGGTCAGGCAGCATCCAAGGAGCAGGAGAATTGACGTTTCGGGCATGAGCCCTTCTTCAGGAATGAGGAAAGAGTCCTCATTCCTGAAGAAGGGCTTATGCCCGAAACGTCGATTCTCCTGCTCCTTGGATGCTGCCTGACCTGCTGCGTTTTTCCAGTTATTTCTGAGATCTGCCCGTATTGCCTCACTGCTCAAGTCCTCCATAATACCCTCCTTCAGCACAGCTGTGTCATTCTTCTTTGACCAGGAGTGCAACTCCTCCGCCCCCTTTACTTTCCTCTCTATCCCGCCTTAAGCATCGATTCCCTCGGATACTTATTTGCGAATCATGCCCTTCCCTCAACCAAGTCTCAGTAAAAGCAATAACATCATATTCCCAGGTACTAATTCAAGCCCTAAATTCATCTGCCTTACCTATTAAGACTTCTTACATTTAAACAAATGCACCTCAGACCATCAGTTCCTTTGTGTTCATCATCTGCTCCCTGCATACTATCTATTCAACTTAGTCAGGCTGACATTATCATCTAGTTCCTTATAAGCTTCAGTTACTAGCTCATTACTGTCCAGTAACCTTCTCATTTGATTCCCATTTCTCCACCACGTTAATGTAAACTCTCCCCAGCAGCATTAGCAAAAACATCTGTGTTACTGCTGTACAATGATAATGTGACATTTTGAAGTATTGTGTGCGATTCTATCTCCCTGCTATGAGAAGGATTAGATTATTACACTGGAAATGGTGCAAAATATATTGAAACTGATACTACCAAAACAGAAGACTTTGCGTTATAAGGCTAGGCTGAGACTTCTTTCCCGCTTGAATTGGAGGTCGAGGTGTGACTTTATAGAGATTAATAAAATCATGAGGGGCTTGGACATGGTGAAGAGCCAAGCTCTTTTCCGTAGGGTAGAAGAGTCTAACACTAGAGTTCATAGGATAAAGATGAAAAGGGAAATACTTTAAACAGATCTGAGCAGCAACTCTTTCAAACAGAGGCTGGTGTGTATATGGAACAAGCTGTCGGAGGAAGTGGTCGAAGCGAGCACAATTACAATAGTTAAAAGACATTTAGACAGTTACAGGACGAGGAAACATGAAGTAGGATATGGATCAAACTTGACCACATGGGAATAGATCAGTTCAACAAACCTGTTTGGCATGGCTCAAAAGGTTTGTTGCAAAACTATGTGATTCTAAGACTCTATAACTGTCAATCCCCTTCCATGACCAATTATTTTAGCTCTCAAATCATTTTCAGATCAAAATTCTTCTTTAAATACTTTCTGTGATGTAGCAGTCCAAACACTCTTGAAATGAAAATTCGTGACATTGATTTCGTGCTGTCGACCACTACAGTAGTAGAGGCAAGATTACATTCAACCATAACCTTTCACTCTACATGAAAACCAAGCCTACCTATGATTCAGTGACCAGTGAGAGTGAACAAACCATGTAAAACTAAAACTGATGACAACCCGTTAAAACTAAAGCACATTATTGCTTCCATTCCAAACAGCCGAAGTAACATCTGACCCTGAGAGCAAAATGTTCCCAAGGGCAACTGATCAGATCTAAGCTCGGCAGTCCTGTCACATCCAGTCACAAATAATGTTGGACTATTAAAACCTCACAGGATTCCAAAAATATCCCCATCCTAAATAATGGAACAGCCCTGCAAATCAGTGCAAAACACAAAGATGCAATAATTGCACCATCCTCAGCAGAAGTATTGAGTTGATCCGCCTCAGCATCATCATGATTTCCCAGAATCATAGATGCCAGTTTTCAACCAATTCGATTCGCTGTGCGTGAAATCAAGAAACAGCTGAACACAGTAGATACGACAAAGACAATGGGCCCTAACACTATTTCTGGAATTGGACTGCAGACTTATGCTGAACAACAAACTGTGCCCTGGGGATAGTATTTCTCTTCAGCTCCAGCTTTGTCACCTACGTGCCACTGTGGAAAATAGCTCAACACTCTTCATTCCGATGCAATGAGAATAATTGCAATCTGACCGCTTGCCACATCCTCAGTCTCAATACGAATGTCAAATTTTTGTAAGTTCTTTTTGAAAGAGCTCCCAACCAGCACAGAAATAATCTGCTCACTGTAGTTTCCGATAGGTTACTATGTGGAAATACTGTGGAAATATCACTGAATAACTCATTTAGATCAAGCTAATGTTCTGGTAGCTGGAGGAAGTTAAAAATAGTTAATAAAACATCGAGACCTAAAATCTGGTGTCAGTAGTAGTGGCCTTATCAATTGTAGACACCAATTTCCTTCTTCAATGTCCTTCCAAGAAGCAAATATCCTGCGCTTTCTTATTCTGACCTAAAAGTGAGTCCAGGCAAACAGACATGTGACAAACCTTTCAATGATCTCCAAAACGGCCAAACAAGACACACAATTGTAAAGGATACAACCGGACAGAACCTCTGGCACCAGCCTCGGAAACCAGAAATGGAAAAGGGAAACATAGCACTGTCAACCACGCAGAGGCCCCCTTCTTAACAATTGAGACATTCTGGCAACATTTACTTAGCATTCCAACAGGCTGCACAGGAGCATCAGGAAAAGACACAGCCATTCAACGGAAAAAACATCCACCCTTTCTGGTTCATCGTCGAAAATCTCCTCAATGCATTGCACCCAAAATGCATGCATCCCTTAATGTGATTAACAATTGGTAAAATGTTAAAATATTAACTGCACTTGTACTTTTGATCCATCGATTTTGTTCCCCCATTCAATATAATTATGGCAAACCTTTTATCTCCACACCTGACTGCTACCCTCAACCTTAACTTTTAATGCCCGTAAATATTTATATATATTCAGTGCCTTGGCTTCCACAACATTATGTGGTAGAGAATTCCCCATGTTTCACCATTTCAGAGTGCAGACATTTATTCCCATCTCAATATGCTGTGACCTGACTTTACCTAATATTGTGGCTCTTTGTTATAGACGTCCCATCCAGTGAAATTACCATCCGTCCTTTCAATCTGTCTTGCCTTTTCAGAGTTTTATAAAAATCACTGAGATATCTACTGCTTTTCCTGAACCTCGTGGAATACAGGTCCAGTTGAATCAAACTGTAGTCCAAGAAAAAAAAGCCTGTCATGCCAGACATCTGTCTGGTCATCCGTAATTACACTCGCTCAATGTCAGGTTTGTCCTTTATTTTGGAAGGAGACCAAAACTTCACTCAATACTGGACAATGTTGGAAATGAGGTCTTACCAAAGCCTTGTACAACTACAGTAAGACGTCATTATAGCAGTACTCAAATCCCCCTGAAGTGAAAGTCAACACAACATTAATCTTCCTAACTATTTTCTGCTCCTGCAATATTGCTTTCAGTGACTGGTGTATACGGAGATCCAGATCCTTCTCAATGTTAATGCTACCCACTTGGTATGTCTATGTACATTGATCAGTGTATCAATCCCATCGCCAGTATTGACATCTGGTTTCAGAACCCGCAGCCCTGCAGGGACCACGGAGCTCTGCACAGGAGAAGGAAACGTCTTTTCAAATGGCCGCCTGCCATTCTATTTTTCTTAGCAAAGTGCACAACGTCGCATCTATCCACACTGCTCTTCATCTGCTAATTATTTACCCATTCACTCCATTTGTCTGAATCACCTTGGAGCATTTTTTACATCCTCCGCACCAATCACATGCGTACATCGTTTAGTTCCATCAGCAGATTTGGGAATATTGCATTTGAATCCTTCAACAGAATGTTTGACATGTATTGTGAAAACTGGAGCACAAGTAACGTTCCCGGCAGTACCCTATCAACCTCCATTGTCAAGAAAAAAAATCACTGTTTTACTCTTACTCACAGTTTCGTTTCAGTTATGCCATCCTTAAACCATATCCATATATGTCCCCCAATCGCATAAAATTTGATATCGCATATTAGGGCTGGGACTTCGTCAAAAGTCTTTCTGAAAATCCAAATGCATTGTATCTAATGCTAGTCCATAATTTATCAACCAACCGTTTTCTCAAGTATGTTTCCCATTTCATGAATCCATGTTCATTTTGTCGAAGCCCATTGCTTGCAGCCCCAAACAATACTTTTTTCCCAATCTGCTTATTTACTAATTTCATTCTATTCCCTTTTCCTCACCAGATTTAGGACTCCTCATATTGCTAGAACGATTTTTGGTTCGTTGTGTTTTCCTCTCTGAAGATAAAACTGAAGGACTTGCTTCATACGTTTGCCTTTCCTTGTTTTCCATTCTCTGCTTTCAGATGTAAGGAAGCTGTACTTGCTTTCGTTTATTTTTCTCAGTGAAATACCTTTAGAAGCTGTTACAGTTTGCTCTTATATCCGTTTTTAATGTACCCTTCAAAAAGCTTTCAATTCATATCTTAAGCTTCTCACTGATTATATTTCCAAAACTATACAATCACAGAAGTCTAGATTCTGCACTGTCAGAAATACGGTATGGTCCACATTAGTCCAACTTTCCAACACGAGGGCCCATAGACATGAATGTTATTGCACTTCAATGGCTCACACATGTCCTTTTTAACAGTTGTGCGGTTACGTGACACAGCTATCCTTTCGGGAAGTGCAATCCACATCCCAATAACCTCTGACTGAAAATCAATTCTTTAATCCACTCTGAAGTTCAAATTATTCACTTTAAAAGCCAGTAACCTTGTTCTGGACTACAATAAACAGCTGCTTTCTATCCACTCTGTCCTTGCCCCCATCGTAACATTACAGTTAGAATCATGTCCCCATCAGCAAGCAACCCGAGTTTGTCCAGCTCCCCGAATAGCTAGTATGCTCCATCCAAGGAAACATCCTGGTGAATCTCCTCTGCACCCCCTCCAGAGCAATCACATCCTTCCTGTCACGTAGCACACAAAACCGTGAACAGTATTCCATCTTGGCTTAACCAAAGTCCTATATAGCTCTTATTGACAAAGCCTCGAAGAATAAATGCTGTATCTAACATCCCCTAAACCTTCATAACTTGTCTACTTCCAATCCCATTGCATTCAGGGATTTGTTCAGAAACACCTCTAAGTTACTTACTGTGCTACAATTCATTCAGTACTCCTCTGTCTGGTTATTTCTTCTCAACTACATCACATCATATTTATCATGTTAAATTCCAACTGCCATTGATTTGCCAAACTGACCAGTCCACCTATAGCTTTCTGTAAATAAGGCCTTCCTCCTCACTGCCAGCAACCCGGGTAATCTTTGTATCAAACACAAAATTATTTATCACGCTCCTCCTACACCCCTCCACATTCACATATAACATCATTTACATATACCACAAATAATAAGGACACATCACTGATCCCTGTGGTACACCACCGGACACTCGTCTCCAGTCACGCAACCATCACCCTTTGCATCCACTAAAACAATGGTGGATTCAACTTGTCGAGTTGTACTTGATACCATGACATATTATTTTCTTCTCAGTTTTCCACTTAGGACGTTGTCAAAGGCCTAGTTGAAAAAAAATCTGAAAAGACATGCTGACTATCCCTGATCAAACTTAGTCTCTCTAAACAGAGATCGATTTTCAACTTCTGGGTGTTTTCGCCAATTGTTTCCCGAACTCTGATCTGAGAATCACTGGTGTATATTTCCCTGGTCTCTCTCTGCAGCCCTTCTTGTAAATTGGAACCACATTAGATGTTCTCCTGTCCTCTGGCATGGCCAGAATCTACTTAAACATTTGGGTCAATGCCTTTCTTCACGTGACTCCCACAGTAGCCTGACTTACAACTTATCCAGACCTGGGGATTTGTCAAATTTCATTCGAGCC
>NW_025200896.1:5195-6853 GCF_004010195.1 Chiloscyllium plagiosum | reverse complement strand
AATACAACATAGAAAATTACAGCGCAATACAGGCCCTATATGGAACCACTCGCTTGATAAGGGACGTTAGACTCATAGAACATAGAGCATTACAGCGCAGTACAGGCACTTAATGGAACCACTCGGCTGATACAGGAAATTAAACTCACAACATAGAACATTACAGCGCATTATAGGACCTTTATGGAACCGCTTGGCTAATAGACTAATACAAATTAGAACATTACAGCATAGTGCAGGACCTTTATGGAACTGCGTGGCTGATAATGGTCACTAGACTAATACAACTAGAACATTACAGCATAGGACTGGCCCTTTATGCAACTGCTTGGCTGTTAATACAAAATACATAAGGAAGCACTCGGCTAATAAATGAAGTTAGACTAATACAACATAGAACATTACAGCGCAGTACAGGACCTGTATGGAAATGCTTGGCTAATAAAGGACGTTAGACTGATAGAACATGGTGTATTACAGCGCAGTACAGGTTCTTTGTGGAGCTGCTTGGCTAAGAAATGAAGTTAGACTAATAAAACATAGGACATCACAACGCAGTACAGGCTCTTTATTGAAATTCTTTGTTAATAAAGGAAGTAAGACTCAAATAACATAGAACATTACAGCGCAAATCAGTCCCTTTATGGAACCACTCGCATAATAGCGGAAGTTTGACAAACAGAAGATAGAACAGTACAGCGCTGTACAGGCCGTTTATGGAACCACTTGCCTATAAAGGAAGTTAGACTCACAGAACATAGAACATTTCAGCGCAGTACAGGCCCTATATGGAACTGCTTGCCTGGCAATGAAAGTTAGACTTGTAGAATATGGAGGAGAAAGTGAGGACTGCAGATGCTGGAGATCAGAGCTGAAAATGTGTTGCTGGAAGTACAGCGCTGTACAGGCCGTTTATGGAACCACTTGCCTATAAAGGAAGTTAGACTCACAGAACATAGAACATTTCAGCGCAGTACAGGCCCTATATGGAACTGCTTGCCTGGCAATGAAAGTTAGACTTGTAGAATATGGAGGAGAAAGTGAGGACTGCAGATGCTGGAGATCAGAGCTGAAAATGTGTTGCTGGAAAAGCGCAGCAGGTCCGGCAGCATCCAAGGAACAGGAGAATCGACATTTCGAGCATAAGCCCTTCTTCAGCCCTCTGAGATGGCCAATGCTAAGTATTCACTAAAACTTCAAATTCATTCTCATCTCAGCCCTAAAGGCTTGCTCCTTTTTTTTCTGAGACCATGTCCCCTTTTGAGACAAGCCTCCAGCAAGGCTGAAAGTCCTTTCTACTTTATTTAGCACTTACAGTCATAGAGATGTACAACACGGAAACAGACCCTTCAGTCCAACCCGTCCATGCCGACCAGATATCCCGACCCAATCTAGTCCCACCTGCCAGCACCCGGCCCGTATCCCTCCAAACCCTTCCTATTCATATACCCATCCAGATGCCTTTTAATGTTACAATTGTACCAGCCTCCACCACTTTCTCTGGCAGCTCATTCCATACACATACCACCCTCTGCGTGAAAAAGTTGCCCTTAGGTCTCTTTTATATCTTTCCCCTTTCACCCTAAACCTATGCCCTCTAGTTCTGGACTCCCCCACCTCAGGGAAAAGACCTTGTCTATTTATCCTAACCATGCCCC
>NW_025200896.1:0-3454 GCF_004010195.1 Chiloscyllium plagiosum | reverse complement strand
GCAGTTGGCTATGAAGAGATAGAGGGCGGGTAATAGGCCAGCACGGGGTGTCCAGGTGGATGGGGTGTGTTGGAGGCAGGAGAAGGGGTCGTCAGAGGGTGGGCGAGAATCCACCCTCTTTGTAGAATATGGAGCATTACAGCACAGTACAGGCCCTTTATGGAACCATTTGGCTAATAAAGGAAGTTCAACTAATATGATATAGAACATTACAGCACAGTACATGCCATTTATGGAACCGTTTGGATAATAAACAAAGTTAGACTGATAGAACGTAGAGCATTTCAGCGCAGTACAGGTCCTTTTTGGAATCGCTCGACTTCTAAAGGCAATTAGACTCATTGAACATAGAACATTACAGCGCAAAACATGCCCATTATGGAACTGCTCAGCTAATAAAGGAAGTTGGACTCATAGAACATACAGCATTACATCACAGGACAGGTCCTTTATGGAACCACTCGGCTAATAAAGGAAGTTAGACTAGTACATCATAGTGCAGTACAGGCCCTTTATAGAACTGCTTGGCTAATAAAGGAATATAGATTCATAGAACTTAGATATATACAGCACAGTACAGGAGATTTATGGAACCTTTTGGCTCATAAAGAAAGTTACACACATGGAACATTAAGAACATGGCAGCGCAATACAGACCTTTTATGGAACCACTCGGCTAATAAAGGAAGTTAAACTCATGGAAAATTAAGAACATGCAGTAGAGGCCCTTTGTACACAGAGAGCGCTTTTCTCTAGATTAAAGATATAGACTGCTGTCCTCTATATTAGATGCAGGGACTGCTGTTGTCTATATTATACACAGGTACAGCTGTTCTCTACATTATACACCGTGACTGTTGGTCCCTGCATTATACACAGGGACGGCTGTTCTCTATATGAGACACAGAGACTGCTGTTCTCCACATCTCGATAGTAATCACAGAAACTGCTCTCTCGATACTATACACAGGACTGTTGCTCTCTTTATTAAACACAGGGACTGCTGTTCTCAACATTGTACACAGAGACTGCTGTTTTCTGCATTATACAGAGGGATTGCTGTTCTCTATATTATATATATGAACTGCTGTTGTCTATATTGCACACAGGGACTGCTGTTCTTTATATAATGCACTGGCACTTTTGTTCTCTAAAATAGACAGAGGGGCTGCTGTTCTCTATATTGTACACATGGTCTGCTGTTCTCTATTTTACACACAGGGATAGCTGTTCTCTTTATTATACACTGTGACTCATGTTCTCTATATTGTACACGGAGACTGCTGTTCTCTATTGTACATCTGAACTGCTGTTGTCTATATTGTACACAGGGCCTGCTGTTCTCTTAAATTGACACAGGGACTGCTGATTTCTATATTATACACAAGGACTGCTGCTCTCTGTATTAATACAGTGATAGCTTTTCTCTGTATTATACACAGTGACTCATGTTCTCTCTATTGTACACAGTGACTGCTATTCTCTATGTTATACACAGACACTGGTGTTCTCTATATTATACACAGGGACTGCTGTTCTTGACATTGTACACAGAGTGCTTTTCTCTAGATTTTACATTTGGACTGCAGTCCTCTATATTAGACACAGGGACTGCTGTTGTCTATGCTATACACAGGTTCAGCTATTCTCTATATTGCACACAGTGACTGTTGTTCCCTATATTAGACACAGAAACTGCTGTTCTCTATAGTATGCACAGGACTGCTATTCTCTTTATTAATCATGGGGACTGCTGTTCTCTTTATTAAACACGGGGACTGCTGTTCTCTATATTAAACACAGTGACAGTTGTTCTCTATATTAGACACAGGAACTGCTGTTCCCAATATGAGACACAGGGACTGCTTCTCTATATGTTTTCAACAGTGACAGCTGTTATACACAAGGAGTCACGGTTTCTAATTTCACAAAGCAACTGCTGTTCTCTGTATTATACATAGGGACTGCTGTTCTCCAGAATACACACAGGCATTGCAGTTCTCTATATTGTACACAAGGGGCAGCATTTCTCTGTAGTATTCACAGGAACTGCTGTTCTCTATCATACATAGGGACAGCTGCTCTCTATATCATGCACGAGTACTCATGTTCTCTATTTTAGACACAGGGACTGCTGTTTTCATGATTAAACACAGGGACTGCTCTTCTCCATATTAGACACAGGGATAACTGTTCTCCATATTGTACAGAGGGACAGCTGTTCTCTACCATACACGCAGGTGGTGCTGTTCTCTATATTATAGTGCCTGCTTTTCTCTACATGAGACACAGAGACTGCTGTTCTCTACAATGTGCTCAAGGACTCGTGTTCACCAGATCATGCATAGGGACTGCTGTTTTACACATTATACACAGGGTTTGTGATTCTCTACATTATACCCTGGGACTGCTGTTCTTTTCATAAAGCACAGGAACTGCTGTTCTTGATTTATGTACAGGGACTTTGTTTGCTTGATTAAACACTGGGACTTCTGTTCTTCATATTATGCACAGGTAAGGCTGTTCTCTATTTTCTACTCAGGGACTCCTGTTCTTTAAATTATACACAAGGACAGCTGTTCTCTGTAATATACACAGGCACTGCTGTACTCTTTATGAAACACAGGGACTGCTGTTCTCTATATTAAACACAGGTACTGCTGTTATCTTTATTAAATACAGGGATTCAAGTTGTCTATGTTATACACAGTGACAGCTTTCTCTATATTATACACAGAGACTACTGTTCTCTTTATTAAACACAGATACTTCTTTCTCTACATTGTACACAAGGACTGCTGTTCTCCATATTGTAGATAGGGACTGATGTTCTCTATAATAGACACAGGACTTTCCTCTACATTGTACACAAGGACTGCAGTTCTCCATATTGTAGATAGGGACTGATGTTCTCCATAATAGACACTGGGACTGCAGTTCTCCATATTGTAGATTAGGGACTGATGTTCTGTATAATAGACACAGGGAGTAGGGTTGTCTGTTATACACAGGAACTGCTGTTCTCTGTTCTCTCAGAGACTGCTGATCTCTACATTATGTGCAGGGACTGCTGTTCTCTACAATGTACACAGGCACTGCTGTTCTCTATGTTGAACACATAGGCTGCTGTTCTCTACATTGTACGCAGTCACTGTTGTTCTCTGCATGTGCGCAGGGACTATTGTTCTCTATTTTATATATAGGGACTGCTGTTAAGTATGTTATAACAGGGACTGCTCATCTCTGTATTGTACAGACGTACTGCTGTTCTCTATATTATACAAAGGGACTGCTGTTCTGTGGAATAGACCCAGTAACAGTTGTTGTCTAAATATACACAGGGATTGCTGTTCTGTATAATAGATGCAGGGACTGCTGTCCTCCATATTATACAAAGGGACAGCTGTTCTCTACAATGAACACAGACTCTGTTATTTTCAACATTGTACACTGG
>NW_025200895.1:0-6851 GCF_004010195.1 Chiloscyllium plagiosum | reverse complement strand
ACCAGGTATGACATCATCACATTGGCCACATTGAAAATCTGCAACATTTTCAAGTACCAAAAGTTACCAAGTCCTTCTTCACAGTCGAAAAGTTCAATTCCAGGCTTTGTCCTATTGAATCGCCTTTGTACTCGCTGCTGGATATTCACATACTTCCTTAAGTGTGGTATCCAGAAGTGAGCACAGATTTCCTGCGATAGCCAAACCAAAGTTTTGTACAGCTCTATTACGAGGTTCCTACTCTTACAATTTGCAGCACTTCTGATAAAACTAAATGTTCCATGTACCTTCTTAAGTTTACTGTTAACCTGTCCTACCACGTTCATGGATCTGTGGACAAGCACTCAAAGATACCCGTGTTCATCGGAGCAAAAGTGTATTGTTATTCAGTTCATTTTCTTCTTATTTCTTCTTCTAACGTGCAAGGCAGTCCTGGTATGGACGAGATGAAACTCCTCAAAATGTTTTTTCTAACAGCCTAGACACATATTTCCCCAACAAACAGTACCAATCAGAAGTGTGTATTCCTGGTGTTATGCACCTGATAAACCATTCAGCTTTAAGAAAAACAGAATTTATTCAAACAACACAGTTAAACGTCGAGCAAAACACAGCCGAAATTAGACTAACTTAATTACTGGAAAACGTAAACGACCCTCTGCGGTAAATACTACTAAGTAGCTATTCCAATACAGTAAAATCCAATAAGGATACCCTTAGGTAAACGGTAAATTAGGATACAGATTCTTACAAGTAGCGGGGAGCAGCATATAGAAAGAGATCTTTGAAGAAAGTCAGATGAATTCTTTACTGAAGCTTGCAACTCCTTTGGACTGACACATTGTGTGACTGCAATGGTTAAAACAGACTGGATAAAATTTAAACTGGGACAATTAGCCACACCTCTTCAATTGGTATTTAGACATTTCTATGCTTCTGACTTTATGACCTATGTTCAAATAAAAGAAAGTCAAATTGACCTATTTAAAGCGACAGCGTAGCCACAGAATACATATGAGAGTAAATTCCATTTGCTGCTGATCAGCCCATCTGAAATATTGTTTCTGTCTCTTCACTGAGCAGTAACCAGGCATTTTGTTCTTTAGCAGTGAAACGTTTATGGACCACGAAATGTAATGAAAGGAAGTTTTTAAATATCTCGAAATTATGCCTCAACAATATCAGTATTCAGTCTGATTTTTTTTAAAAAAAATGCATGCTGTTTTCCATCAGAGCACGTAATTTTAAAAAAAAACTCTCATATTCAATTTTTTTTCAATGCTTCACAGGAGACCGTGACGTGTTTCAACATCTCAGGATGCTCAGCCATAGTTAATGCAATTCGCGCTTACAATTTCTTTGTTCATTCCCTCCATCACAGCTAACATACTGACGATTGTGATACTGAGTCAGAACAAGTGTGGTCTGTCCAAATGCGTCACACGATATTTGGCTGCTATGGCAATGACGGACCTTCTTGTCATTCTCTTTGACTTGTTACTAAGACACATTCTGTTCATCTTTAGAGAGCATTTTCGTTTCATATTAAATATTCCCATGTGCAATATACATGCTGTACTGCTTCATGCAGCCACTGATGCATCTGTCTGGTTTACTGTCGCTTTCACATTTGACCGATTTGTCACCATCTGCTCTAGAAAGTGGAAGAGAAAATATTGTGTCGTGGAGACAGCAGATGTGGTTCTTGCATCAACTGCAGTCCTATGTTGTTTAAAAAACGTCACTTGGTATTTCATGTTAACAGGATTCTACAAAAGGTGGAGCAACCCCTGGTTTTCTTTTATTGCACAGGAAGTTCAATTGTCTCTGGTCTGGACAGCAATCGGGTTTTTGCAACATATTTTCTCATTGGTGATTCCATTTGTGCTAATTCTGCTGCTCAATATTTTCACCGTCAAACAGGTTTTAATCAGCAGCCGCGCCCGCAATAGGCTCCAGGCCCATCGAGCTTGTAAGTCTCACAGGGATTCAGAGACAGAGAGCCGAAGACAATCCGTTATTTTCCTATTTTTAATTTCAGGAAATTTTGTCCTCTCACGTGCATCACTCATGATATTTTGTTTGTGGAGACGAATTTATAACTTGGGTTATAAGACTGTAGAAATTCCTTACTTTGTACTTGAACTGAGCTTCATGTTGCAAATATCAGGCTGCTGTACAAATACTTGCACTTATGCTGTTATTCAATCAAAGTTCAGAGAAGAGTTGAAGAAAATCCTGAAATATCCCTTCACTTCAATTTCACAATTCACTAAACGGTGCAAATTACTGAAGCACTGAGAGGAAAGAGGGTCTCTTCTTTTCAGTGCATTTCATAGTCTGTCACATTGAATAAGAAGATGTTGAATTCTCCACATGGAAAAGCGTACTTGAGAGGACCTGATTCATCGGAAGGGGGTGTCAGTGCGATGCAACCTTATTATGTTTTGAGGCCTGTTTCCAGGGTGATGGTAATCCTGTTTGAGTTTTGTCCACTGTCATGTTCTTGATTACTGACAGCACAGTGAGTGACGAGGTTTGCCGTTATCTCTCTGTGACTATTCCTAAAACACGATGTGCCAATAGATTTAGAATGAGCCAAATGGGTTAGCATCAGCTGTGACCGTGCATTCTACTAGTCTGCTTTCGAACAGTACAACCACAAATGTTAACTGAAGAATGGAATTGCGGAGGCAACCCATCGATTGTTCTTCCCCAAGTTTGCTCTGTATATCTGTACATCTAAGTTAATGATTAAATTTGGCTTCTAAGTCTTGATTTAACTTACAATGCTGATGTTCTCCAGCAACGCACAAGTCGTCTTAGACATTCCCTTCTCGAATAAGTAATTTATCGTTATGTAATCATTCTTTGTTTTCTCATGTGGTTAAATATTTGTCGCATGGCACACGAACGGTGAACGAATGGAAGGTCTTCCACTGTTTATAATTCAAGTTTTTCATCCCCGAAAATAAGGCCACGTGTCCAGCTGAGTTGGATGGATTATTGGTTTATACACCAGTACAATACCAACAGCATGGGATCAGTGCCCCGCACCAGTTTGGGATTAAAAGGGAGGACTGTCCTTCTCCACCTCTTCCCTCTTTTGAGGTGTAGTGACCCACAGGTTAAATCACCAAAAGTCGCTACTCTCTAATAAGACAGCCGATCACATATCTGGTAAGATTGTGGCAACACGTTATATTATGAGTCCATTTAATTTTCTGTTATGTCATACTGTTCCCAAGCTGCCGAAACACAAGCCGCATACAATCACTCGTTTTGGGCGAACTATTGATAATGCCGGTCAACCCAGAACTCAGATCACACTGCCTTTTGGTTTGGCTTTCGAATTGACACTGTTGAATCAAGTGTATCTTGCACAATTCTTCAATCCTTCAGAGATTTGTGGGCACCCAGGAAGTGCTGGAGGTAAGATCATAAATTGTGCAAATCAATTTCCAGTTTTGTTGAATGAACCTCAACAGGTTCTGAATTATCATCAGTATGAAGGAGGAAGCCTTCTCAATTCTTGTTCCATTATAAATTTAGTTACATCATCTGTCTTCGTCTTACTTGAGGGCATAGCAATAAATGCACTTTTCCTTTTCATGTAGAAGACAGGAACTTATCATTCTTTGATTTATTCCTGCCGCCATTCCTAAATCCCCTGACCATTCTGTATCTAATATCTTCCATTTTATCTGAACATAACCGTAGATTGCAAATGTATATTTCTGGACGCTGGTTTTCAGTCATTTCTTTTAAAATAGTTCTCATTAACTTAATTACATTCCCAGCTTCTCAATCAAGCATTTATTTTCTGACAGAGACAAAAGTAGGTTACAGCCTTGAGGTATTGTCAGATGAAAGGTTTCCTTCTGATATTATCAATAGTCATTAATAAAAAAGTAGCAGGGTGAAGTTTGATAGTCGTGAATTGCTGCGCACAGATGTCGCCGACCTTTCTTTGCAGTCGTCATTGTGTTTTACATATCCTGCCTGGGCACGGTGTTAAATGATATCACTCTCTTTTCATTGCAGATTGCTAATAAACCTTGCTCTTAGTCCTGGTATTTCGTTTAGACATTCATTCCTTCTCTTTGACAACCACAGCAACAGGTTCGTGTTGCCTACAAAATTCTTTGCCACATTTCAATGCTCTTTCTTTTTTGTTATGTTGCAGATTTCGCCTTGTTCCAAATCTCCGACACTTTCTTCCTTTTCCTTCAGTGGATTTATGTCTGTGTATTTCCAATCGTTTTCATCGTTCATGTTAATTTTAGTTCTCCCCTGCCTCTGTCTACCTCACACTTGTTATTTATTCATTCGTGAAACTTGGAGTCTCTGATTGACTAATTTTTATTGCAAGCTCAAGTTATGCTTTAGATGATGGTGATGAACGTCCTCTTTGAAATGCTGCAGTCCACCTGCTGCAAGTTGAACCCTTGTATCTGATGCCAGGTCTTTGTAGATGGAAGTGCTCTTACATTTGCAATGTGCCGTTGAAAGATGTCTGGTAAAGTTAGTCATTTTGTCTTGTCGATAGTGTACAATGCTGCTTCAAAGTGTCGCTAGTGGAGGGCGTGGCTGCCTTCAGGTGTAATGCCAATCAAGTGGCCTGATGTGGCGAAATGAAGTGAAGCCAAAGAAAATTACAGCACAGCAAGATACCCTTTGGTACACCAATACTGCACATGCACCTGAGGCCTTTCTGAAGGAAAACCTTTTCCTTCTATGTGGCATCTACCCGTCTCTGTCCAGCCATCTCAACGAATCGGTCAAGTAGTTCTCTTAAACGTTGCTCTGGATTAGAGGTGCTGGAAAACCACAGCGTTACAGGCAGCATGCGAGGGGCAGCAAAATCGACGTTTCGGGCAAAGCCCTTCACCAGGAAGGTAGGCAGAGTGCCTGAAGTGTGGAGTGATAAATGAGAGGAGGGTGTTTCCTTCTATGTGGCATCTACCCGTCTCTTTCCAGCCATCTCACGTATCAGTTAAGTAGTGTCTTAAACGTTGTCATGTCAACACTTCTCTCACTTCCTATCGCAACAAATTCAGGACACTTATCACCTTGTATTTTGAAGGAAAAAAATAAAGTAGCCTATTTCACACCCCCTTTCGACATATCCTCTTTTACCTTAAACCGATGTTCTGTTATAATTGGCTCATCTACCCTGGAATAAAAAACGACGACTATCCATTAAATTCTTGTCGCTCAGAAATTTGGAAATGCCGATCAATCTTCGAAATTCCACGTGAAAATAAGCCACGTTTGGCTAATCTCTTCCCATACCTAATGCCGTTCAAATAGGCTACATCCTTGTTTACAGTTTCTAAATCCTCAATATGATTTGGTTCCATAACAAAGAGAACCGCCGACCATATTCCTAATATGGTTCGTATAAAGTTCCAACCATTCCATCATAACTTGTCAATAACTCTGCACTTTCCTCTTGCATTAGATCTTCCAAAATGCATAGTACGACAATTGAGCAGATTAAACTCCATCTGCAATTTCTCGCACAAGTATGCAGTCTGTTGCAGAGAGTATGTATCCTGTGGCAATTGTTCTCACTGCCCACGTTCCCCGTACAGTTGTACCGTCAAGTCTCCAGTCAGACTCTCACGTTTCCATGAATAGTAGTTGCAATCTATGGCGAAGCCAGTCCTGCACCTTTCTTAGAACCAAGGTGCAGATCTCACATAACTTCACATTTAGTTTCAACCTGGCATGAGTAAAATTATGAATGGACTTGTGAAATTGCATACAGACAACATAATCATTCATTCATCCTTTGTCACTTCGTCAAAACCTCTATCAAGTGCGTGAAGCTGAACCTTCTCGGCAAAAAGCCATGCCGTCTCTCGTTACTGACTCAGTTCTTCCCGAAGTGTGATCAACTCCTGTCCAAAAGATTCTGCTGCAATAATTTGCCGACCAATTGCAGTAGGTTCCCAGGACGTAATGCCCCGGATTATCCCCATTACATTTGTTTAACAAAGATACAGCGTTGGCTCTTCTCCAATTATCTAATCCTTTTGATTTGATTTCTTCTGGATGGTGTCAAGCCATATTTGTCGAGGAATGCACCAATGCACTGTTGAAGTGTGCCTTGTGGAGGGTGAACTCGCTTTGATGAATCAGGATATGAGTTGCTCGTCGCAGATTTCCGGACATCAGTCCTGTTCTTGCAGCCACCTTTTTAATGTGGAGAGCCCAGTTCATTTTCTGCACTATAATAACCCCCAGCATGTTGGTACTGGGGAAATTCAACAATAGAAGCACGACTGAACAGTGATACCATTTTAAAAGTCTTACCCTGATTTCATATACATCCCGCAGAATGGGGCACACTCGCTGATAGTCTATTTGGAAGTAGTTTTCACTGCTATTTCCATTTCTCCCGTTTTTTTAGTGGGACTATTTTGATATAACTCTTAACTTTAAGTTAGATCATCCTGCATTAAAACATTGTTTGAACTTACCTGAATTAATCTAAAACTAAAAATCAAAAATATCCTTATTTTAAAATTGAATCAATGATATGCTCACATTGTTGATACAAACCTCCGATATGCGTGCTTTTTTACTCTGATGGAATTAAATGCTATCTAGTTTGCTCGTGCCCTTGATCCAAACTTCCTTCCAGTTAAAATGTGAACATCTTGAAGATTCAACTTTATTTCCTGAAGTAGAGGCTGGATTTGTTCTGTGGAAATAATGTCTTTGTTAGTTTGAATTGAAAGTTAGAAACATTTTGGATTCTGGCTGCCCATCTGTGGTTGTAAGAACAGACTTGAACGAACACAAAATTTAAATGAGTTCTCAAAGTGATGAGGAGAGTAAGA
>NW_025200894.1:2051-6851 GCF_004010195.1 Chiloscyllium plagiosum | reverse complement strand
GTGGACATAGATGGGGACTGCTGGCAACAGTGGGGGACCGGTGGCGACGGATAGGGTCCGGTGGAGACAGGTGGAGCCTGGTTGCTATTAGTGGGGACCGGTGGCGACAGGTGGGGATCGGTGGGACCTGGTGGAGACAGGTGGGTCCTGGTGGTGACAGGTGGGTCGTGGTGGAGACAGGTGGGTCGTGGTTGGATGTGGTGGCGACAGATGGGGCCCGATGGCGACAGATGGGGACTGGTGGAGACAGATGGGGACCCGATGGCGACTGATGGGGATCGGTGCCGACGGATGGGGCCTGGTGGCGACGGACGGGGCCTGGTGGCGACGTACAGGGCCTGGTGGGGACAGACGGGGCCTGGTGGCGATGGACGTGGCCTGTTGGCGACGTACAGGGCCTGGTGGCGACAGATGGCGCTTGGTGGCGACAGGACACGACTGTTGGAGACAGGTGGGGCCTTGTGGCGTCAGATGGGGCCTGGTGGCGACAGATGGGGACTGCTGGCAATGGATGGGGACCGGTGGCGACGGATGGGGACCGGTGCCGACGGATGGGGCCTGGTGGCGACCGGCGGGGCCTGGTGGCGACCGGCGGGGCCTTGTGGCGACGGACAGGGCCTGGTGTCGACGGACAGGGCCTGGTGGCGACGGACGGGGCCTGGTGGCGACAGGAGACGACTGATGGAGACAGGTGGGGCCTTGTGGCGACAGATGGCGCCTGGTTGGACCTGGTCGTGACAGATGTGGCCTGGTGGCGACAGATGGGGCCCGCTATGGACTGGTGGGGACAGATGGGCCTGCTGGCAACAGATGGGGACCGGTGGCGATGGAAGGGGACCGGTGGCGATAGTTGGGGTCTGGTGGAGACAGGTGGTGACAGGTGGGTCTGGTGGCGACGGGTGGGTCCTGGTTGGGCCTAGTGGGGCCTGGTGGAGACAGGTGGGGCATGGTGGCGACAAATGGTGACCTGTGGCGACTGATGGGGACCAGTGGTGACAGATGGGGACCGGTGGCGACAGATGGGGACCAGTGGAGACAGGTGGGTCCTGGTTTGGTCTGGTGGCGACTGATGGGGTCTGGTGGAGACAGGTGGGGCATGGTGGCGACAAATGGTGACCTGTGGCGACTGATGGGGACCGGTGGTGACAGATGGGGACCGGTGCCGACAGATGGGGACCGGTGCCGACAGATGGGGACCGCTGGAGACAGGTAGGTCCTGGTTTGGCCTGGTGGCGACTGATGGGTTCTGGTGGCGACGTTGGGGCTCGGTGGAGACAGGTGGGGCATGGTGGTGACAAATGGAGACCGGTGGCGACAGATGGGGACCGGTGGGACCCGGTGGAGACAGGTGTGTCGTGGTGGCAACAAGTGGGGCCTGGTGGCAACAAATGGGGCCCGGTGGGGACCGGTGGCGACAGGTGGGGACAGGCGGGGACTGGTGGCGACAGGTGGGTCGTAGTGGCGACAAGTGGGGCTGGTGGGGACAGGTGGGGACCGGTGGCTACAGGTGGGGACCGGTGTCGGCAGATGGGGACCGGTGGCGGCAGGTGAGGACCGGTGGCGGCAGGCGGAGACCGGTGGCGGCAGGCGGAGACCGGTGGCGGCAGGCGTGGACCGGTGGCGACACCTGGGGCCTGGAGGTGATAGTTGGGGACTGATGGGGACTGGTGGCGACAGCTGGGGTCCGGTGGCGACAGATGGGGCCTGGTGGTGACGGATGGGGCCTGGTTGGGCCTAGTCGTGACAGATGGGGCCTGGTGGCGACAGAAGATGACTGGTGATGACAGGTCGGGCCTGGTTGGAACTGGTCGTGACAGATGGTGCTTGATGGTGACAGATGGGGCCCGGTAGGGACTGGAGACAGATGGGGACTGCTGGCAACAGATGGGAACCGGTGGCGACGGATGGGGACCGGTTGCGATAGTTGGGGATTGGTGGAGACAGGTGGTGACAGGTGGGTCCTGGTGGTGACGGATGGGGCCCGGTGGGGCATTGTGGCGACAAATGGTGACCGGTGGCGACAGATGGGGACCGGTGGAGACAGGTGGGTACTGGTGGAGACATGTGGGTCCTGGTTGGGCCTGGTGGCGACGGATGGGGCCCGGTGGAGACAGGTGGGGCCAGGTGGGACCCGGTGGAGACAGGTGGGTCCTAGTGGCGACAGGTGGGTCGTGGTGGCGACAAGTGGGGCCTGGTGGCGACAGATGGGGCCTGGTGGCGACAGATGGAGACCGGTGGAGACAGATGGGGACCGGTGGTAATAGTTGGGGACTGATGGGGCCTGGTGGCGACAGGCGGGGACCGGTGGCGACAGATGCAGACCGGTGGTGACAGATGGGGACTGGTGGTGACAGATGGGGCGTGGTTGGGCCTAGTGGTGACAGATGGGTCCGGTGGCAACTGATGGGGACCGGTGGTGACAGATGGGGTCTGGTGGTGACGGACGGGGTCTGGTGGTGACGGATGTGGCCTGGCGGGACCCGGTGGAGACAGGTGGGTCCTGGTGGCGACAGATGGGGCCTTGTTGGGCCAGGTTGTGACAGATAGGGCCTGGTGGCGACACATGGGGCCCGGTGGAGACAGATGGGTATCGGTGGTGATAGTTGGGGACTGATGGGGCCTGGTGGTGACAGATGGGGCCTGGTGGCGACAGCTGGGGCCCGATGGGGACAGATGGGTACCGGTGGTGATTCTTGAGGACTGCTGGGGCCTGGTGGTGACGGACGGGGCCTGATGGCGACAGATGGGGACCGGTAGTGACAGATGGGGACCGGTGGCGACAGATGGGGACTGCTGGCGATGGATGGGGACTGGTGGAGACCGGTGGGGCCTGGTGGGACCCGGTGGAGACAGGTGGGTCCTGGTGGCGACAGATGGGGCCTGGTGGGGACAGATGGGTACCGGTGGTGATTTTCTTGAGGACTGATGGGGCCTGGTGGCGACGGACGGGGCCTGGTGGCAACAGATGGGGACCGGTGGTGACGGATGGGGACCCGTGGTGACGGATGGGGACTGGTGGAGACAGGTGGGACCTGGTGGGACCCGGTGGAGACAGGTGGGTCCTGGTGGGACCCGGTGGAGACAGGTGGGTCCTGGTGGTGACAGACCGAGCCTGGTTGGGCCTGGTGGTGACAGATGGGGACCGGTGGAGACAGATGAGTACCGGTGGTGATAGTTGGGGACTGATGGGGACCGACTGATGGGGACCGGTGGCGACAGATGGGGACCGTTGGCGACAGATGGGGACCGTTGGCGACAGATGGGGACCGTTGGCGACAGGTGAGGACAGGTGGCAGATGGGTCCTGGTGGCGACAGGTGGGGACCGGTGTCAACGGATGGGGCCCGGTGGCGACGGATGGGGCCCGGTGGCGACGGATGGGGACCGGTGGCGACGGACGGTGCCTGACGGTGACAGTCGGGGCCTGGTGGCGACAGATGGGGCCTGGTGGCGACAGATGGGGCCTGGTGGCGACAGATGGGGCCAGGTTGGGCCTGGTCGTGACAGACGGGGCCTGGTGGCGATAGATGGGAACCGGTGGGGACTGGTGGACATAGATGGGGACTGCTGGCAACAGTGGGGGACCGGTGGAGACGGATAGGGTCGGCGGCGACGGATGGGGTCTGGTGGAGACAGGTGGGGCCTGGTTGCGATTGGTAGGGACCGGTGGCGACAGGTGGGGACCGGTGGGACCTGGTGGAGACAGGTGGGTCCTGGTGGCGACAGGTGGGTTGTGGTGGAGACAGGTGGGTCCTGGTGGTGACAGATGGGACGTGGTTGGAAGACATGGCGACAGGTGGGGCCCGGTGGCGACAGATGGGGACTGGTGGAGACAGATGGGGACCCGATGGCGACTGATGCGGATCGATGCCGATGGATGGGGCCAGGTGGCGACGGACGGGGCCTGGTGGCGACAGATGGCGGTTGCTGGTGACAGGAAACGACTGTTGGAGACAGGTGGGGCCTTCTGGCGACAGACGGGGCCTGGTTGGACTTGGTCGTGAAAGATGGGGCCTGGTGGCGACAGATGGTGCCCGGTGGGGACTGGTGGAGACAGATGGGGACCGGTGGCGACGGATGGGGACCGGTGGTGATAGTTGGTGACTGATGGGGACTGGTGGAGACAGATGGGGACCCGATGGTGACTGATGGGGACCGGTGCCGATGGATGGGGCCTGGTGGCGACCGAAGGGGCCTGGTGGCGGCCGACGGGGCCTGGTGGTGACCGACGGGGCCTGGTGGCGACAGACGGGGCCTGGTGGTGGCAGATGGCGTTTGGTGGCCACAGACAGGGCCTGGTGGTGCCAGACGGGTCCTGGTGGCGGCAGATGGCGCTGGGTGGCGACAGTAGGTGACTAGTGGTGACAGATGTGGACCGGTGGCGACTGATGGGGACAGGTGGCGACGGACGGGGACCGGTGGCGACGGACGGGGACCGGTGGCGACAGACGGGGCCTGGTGGCGACAGACGGGGCCTGGTGGTGTCACATGGCGCTTGGTGGTGGCACATGGCGCTTGGTGGCGACAGGAGGTGACTGGTGGAGACAGATGGGTCCTGGTGGCGACAGGTGGGGCCTGGTTGGGCCTGGTCGTGACAGATGGGGACTGGCGGCGACAGATGGGTCCTGGTGGTGACAGATGGGGCCTGGTTGGGCCTGGTGGCGACAGATGGGGCCCGGTGGCGACAGATGGGCACCGGTGGTGATATTTGGGGACTGATGGGGCCTGGTGGCGACAGATGGGGCCTAGTAGCAACAGGTGGGGCACGGTGGAGACAGATGGGTACCGGTGGTGATAGTTA
>NW_025200894.1:0-942 GCF_004010195.1 Chiloscyllium plagiosum | reverse complement strand
GACAGATGGGGCCAGGTTGGGCCTGGTCGTGACAGATGGGGCCTGGTGGCGATAGATGGGGACCGGTGGGGACTGGTGGACATAGATGGGGACTGCTGGCCACAGTGGGGGACCGGTGGCGATGGATAGGGTCGGCGGCGACGGATGGGGTCTGGTGGAGACAGGTGGGGCCTGGTTGCGATTGGTAGGGACCGGTGGCGACAGGTGGGGACCGGTGGGACCTGGTGGAGACAGGTGGGTCCTGGTGGCGACAGGTGGGTTGTGGTGGAGACAGGTGGGTCCTGGTGGTGACAGATGGGTCCTGGTGGTGACAGATGGGACGTGGTTGGACGTCGTGGCGACAGATGGGGCCCGGTGGCGACAGATGGGGACTGGTGGAGACAGATGGGGACCCGATGGCGACGATGGGGATCGGTGCCGATGGATGGGGCCAGGTGGCGACGGACGGGACCTGGTGGCGACGGACGGGGCCTGGTGGCGGCAGAAGGCAACTGGTGGAGACAGGTGGGTCCTGGTGGCGACAGATGGGGCCTGATTGGGCCTGGTCGTGACAGATTGGCCCTGGTGGCGACAGATGAGAACTGCTGCGACAGATGGGGACCGGTGGCGACAGATGGGGACCGGTGGCGACAAGTGGGGCCCGGTGGCGACGGACGGGGCCTGGTGGCGACGGACGGGGCCTGGTGGCGACGGACGGGGCCTGGTGGCGACAGGAGGTGACTGGTGGAGACAGATGGGGCCTGGTGGCGACAGGTGGGTCCTGGTGGCGACAGATGGGGCCTGTTTGGGCCTGGTCATGACAGATGGGGCCTGGTGGCGACCGATGTGGACCGGTGGGGACAGGTGGAGACAGATGGGGACTGCTGGCAACAGATGGGGTCCGGGGGAGATGGATGTGGTCCAGTGGCGACAGGTGGGGACCGGTGGCGACAGGTGGCGACA
>NW_025200893.1:0-6851 GCF_004010195.1 Chiloscyllium plagiosum | reverse complement strand
GTGTATGAGAGTGTATGTATGAGAGAGGCTCTGTGTGTGTGTTTGTGTGAGAGAGTGTGTGAGTGTGAGAGAGAGAGTGTGTATGAGAGTGTATGTATGAGAGAGGCTCTGTGTGTTTGTGTGTGTGTGTGTGTGTATACACTGTGATGGGGGTCTCTTGTCATGTGACATGAACCCAAGATCCCAATTGAGGCCATCCTCATGGGTACCGAACTTGGCTATCAGCCTCAGATTTGGGACTCTGCGTCGTTGCGTGTCCCAAAATCCACCTTGGAGGATGGTCACCTGAAGATCTGAGGCCGAAAGTCCCTGACTGCTGAAGTGGTCCCTGACTGGGAGCAAACACCCCTGTCTGGCAATTGTTGCGTGGTGTCCATTCATCTGCTGTTGCAATATCTGCTTGGTCTCACCAATGGAGCATCCTTGCATGCAGCGTGTGAGATGGACAACATTGGCCAAGTCACAGGAGTATCAGCTGTGCACATAGTGGGCAGTTTCCCCATGTATAACAGTGCTATCCATGTCAATGTCAGAGTCTGCCCTGACAGGGTTGTACTGTGTCATGGTTGATGTTGCCCTGGAAGCCGGGCAGTTTGCTGCGAACAGTTGTCTGTTTTAGGTTTGGTGATTGTTTAAAGGCAAGAAGGGGAGGTGTAGGGAAGGTCTTGGAGAGGCACTCGTTGTTATCGATGATGTGCTGCAAGCTGTGAAGAATGTGCCATAGTTTCTCCGCTCACGGGAAGTTCGGGACAAAGAAGGATACCCTATCGATGGTGTCTCCTGAGCAGGTCCTCGCCATTTTTTGCTGTGGCGCATCAGAGCTGGTGAGATGAGCATCATATCCCGTTTTATTACCCTTTGATCTTTTCCTTATAAATTCTGTGTCTATGATCTTCCCCTCTGACTAGCGCCTGATGAAGGAGCAGTGCTCTGAAAGCCAGTGATTTCAAATAAACCCGTTGGACAATAAAACGGTGTTGTATGATTTTTGACCCTGTCATTTCTAATTAGCTCCCACTCTTTGAAGATTCATAACCATCCTCTATCTTTTCATTTACAACTCTACATACCCCCTCCTCGAACAGTTCACAGTCTCCCATCATAGAAGCAGCAAATCTCCCCACTAGGATATTGGTCCACATCCAGCCCAGGTTTAAACCATCCTTTTTAAACAGGTCTTTTCTGTATCAGAAAAGATCTTAATGATCCACGAACCTGAATCTTCTCCAGCCATTAATGTATCACCTTTATCTTTTTATTTTTTCCCCTCATTTGAGCTTGGCACTGGCAGTAAACCAGAGATGACTACTTTTGAGGTTTTGCATTTTAATCTTGTACCTAACTTCTCATATTCACTCTGTAAGGCCTTAACAGTAATAGCCCTAACTATATCATTCATACCAATGTGTCCAACACTCTTCCTTTTAACAATATTAGCTTCTCTACAGTGTGGAAACAGGCCCTTAGGCGCAACAAGTCCACAGTGACCCTCCGAATAGCAACCCACCCAGAGATTCCCCGTAACGCTACAGGCAATTTTTAGCATGGCCAATTCAGCTAACCTCCACATCTTTGGACTGTGTGAGGAAACTGGAGCACCCAGAGGAAACCTACGCAGACACGGGGAGAATGTGCAAACTCCACACAGACAGTCGCCCGAGGTGGGAATTGGACTCGGGTCCCTGGCACTGTGAGGCACACATGCTAACCACTGAGCCACCATGCTGCCCTCATGTTGCAAATATTTTGAGACATCCTTGATCCTGGCACCAGGAAATCAACACGCCATCCTAAAGTGATGCTCAATGCCACAGGATTTCCTGTCTGAGCCTCTGCCAGAGGAATCCCCTCCAACAATTATTCTTTCACATTTTGTCAAATGTTACGTAATATAAGATTTTCTTTTAGTACCCAAGTTCAGGCTGTCTCTTCAGAAAGACTATCCCTTTCAGCAGGACCCAAATCTGTTTGAGAGAGGAATAGCCGCAGGAAACATCTGACCTACCTCACCCCTTCCTGACAGTCACCATCTGTCTGACTGATCCTGCTGTAATCCCGGAGAAAGTGAGGACCGTGGATGCTAGAGCTCAGAGTTGAAAAGTGTGGCGCTTGGAAAAGCCCAGCAGGTCAGGCATCTTCTAAAGAACAGGAGAGGCGTCATTTCAAGTATAAGCATTTCATCATGAGGGTGAGGGAGTGGAGAAGGGGGCTGAGAGATAAATAGGAGGTTGAGGGTAGGGTTGGGGTGAAGGTAACTGGGAAAGTAATAGGTAGATGAAGGTGAGGGGGTGATAGTGATAGGTTGGAGCGGAGAGTGGGAAGGAAGATGGATAGGTAGGACAGTTCAACAGAGTGGTGCTGCGTTGGAGGGTTGGATCTGGAATGAGATGGGAGGAGGGAAGATGAGGAAGCTGGTGAAATTAACGTTGATACAGTGTGGTTGGAGGGTTCCAAGGTGGAAGATGAGGCATTCTTCCTCCAGGCGTTGGGTGGCTTGAATTTGGCAGTGGAGGAGATTCAGGACTTGCATGTTCTTGGTGGAGTGGGAGGGGGAATTGAAGTGTTCGGCCACAGGGCGGTGGGTCTGTTTAGTGCGTGTGTCCGAGGGATATTCTCTGAAACGTTCTGCAAGTTGGCGTCCAGTCTCCCCAATGTCGAGGAGACCACATCGACAGCAACCACATGGCATCAACATCAACTTCACCAGTTTCCTCATCCCCTTCCCCCGCCTTATCCCAGATCCAACCCTCTAACTTGGCACTGCCCTCTTGACCTTTCCACCTGTCCATCTTCCTTCCCACCTATCCGCTTCACCCTCCCAACTGACCTATCACAATCACACTAGCTGCATTTACATATCGCCTTCCCAGGAACCTTCCCCCCCAACCCCACCTCCACCCTCTTATTTATCTTTCAGCCTTCTAGAGCACACCCTACATTCCTGATGAAGGGCTACTCGGTTGGTACCTGACCTGTTATGCTTTTCCAGCACCACATTTTTCGACCATTTTAAATCCCTGAGCCATTTCATTGTGTCTCTTGTATACCCTTGAAGGCACTAAGCCAAAAAGAAGCTTTCAATAGCATCTTATACAGTATATCAAATAATTGACTTTTCCTTACACACAGAAATTATTATTAAGAATGCAAAACAAAATCAATCACATAAATCTTCAATAAATTCAGCCAGTTAGAGTCTTAGAGTCATAGAGATGTACAGCATGGAAACAGACCCTTCAGTCTAACCCATCCATGCCGACCAGATATCCCAACCTAATCTAGTCCCACCTGCCAGCATCTGGCCCATATCCCTCCAAACCCTTCCTATTCATATACCAATCCAAATGCCTCTTAAATGTTGCAATTGTACCAGCCTCTACCACTTCCTCTGGCAGCTAATTCCATACACGTACCACCCTCTGCGTGAAAAAGTTGCCCCTTAGATCTCTTATATATCTTTCCCCTCTCACCCTAAACCTATGCCCTCACAAACTCTTAACATTCACCTGTACCTGTGTTTTTGTTTTGCTGCTCTTACCTATTATTTACTATCTACGCTACTTAACTCTGTGATCTGCCTGTATTGCTCACAAGACAAAGCTTTTCGCTGTGTCTATGTACACGTGACAATAAATTCAATTCAATCAATACAATAGTACTGGACTCCCTCACCCCAGGGAAGAGAGTTTGTCTATTTATCCTATCTATGTCCTTTTCCACACTCTGTGGCTGGGAGTCAGAGTGCATGAGATACACTTTCCTTCCCGCTCTGGGACTGGTGTCACGTTGTTAGACACACTAGCCTTTACACGCTCCGGGCCTAGAGCTACGGTGTATTAGATACATTGTCCTTTCCACCCTTTGGGACTGGGAGTCAGAGTGCAGGGATGGACGGTGAAGTAGAAAGAGAGACAAATGGAGAAGGTAGTATTGCTGTAGACAGATCACTTTACTCAGTGATGGTCTGTTGAAATATCAGTGATGTATTTCGCAATGAATGACCTATCATGGAGAGAAGGTGGAAAATGAAAAATGTAAAATTGTGATTGATGAGAGCAAATGACATGGAAAGAATGATGTTGTTGTTGCTGTGTGATGTGACAGTCAGTGTACACCTCATTGCACCCTGTACCCCGTCCACTGGTCTGGTATATCTTAGACAAAAAGGAATGGGTATGGACAGATACAGCTTGGCCACTTGGACTCCAGCCCAGGCCACCTCGGGTCAGGAAATGGCAGCGGGGGACTCTGGGCAGATCTGATTCATGTCAGAACAACACTGTTCTTCTCACAGTGAGAGAGAGAGACATGAGAGAGAAAGACAGCTGTTTCGATAGATAGATAGAAAGAAAGAGACAGAGAGATGGACAGATAAACATAGAGGACTGAAACAGACCGACCAGTCCAACAAGTCCATGCCAAACATGATCCCAAACTAAACTAGTCCCACCTACCTGCCCCAGTCCCATATTCCCTCCAAACGATTCTATTTCATATTTTCATGAACATGTATTTTAAATGTAATAATTGTATCCACGTCCACCACTTCATTGGGAAGTTCATTCGCCCCAGTCCCATATTCCCTCCAAACCTTTCTATTTCATATTTTCATGAACATGTATTTTAAATGTAATAATTGTATCCACTTCCACCACTTCATTGGGAAGTTCATTCCACACGCGAACCACCCTCTACGTAAGAAAATACTCTCTGATGTCTGCTTTAAATTTATCTCCTCAATAATGTGCCCTACAATTCTGGAAATTCCTCACCTTAGGGAAACGACAACCTCCACCAACTTGATCTCCGCCCCTCGTTCTTTCACAAACTTCAGTCAGGTCACCCCTCTCAACCTCCTATGCTGCTCTGAAAAAAGTCCCAAGCTATCCACCATTTCCTCATGACTCAAACGTTCCATAGCCAGCACAATCCTGGTAAATCTCCTCTGAACCCCCTTCACCTCACCCCCTTATCCCCTCCAATCCCCCCACCCTCCCAAGCCTCTCCCTTCCTCCCCTGAGCCCCTCCATTCTCAAACGGAAGATGGTGGAATTTGAATTCAATACAAATCTGGGATTAAGAATCTGATGATGATCATGAATCCTTTGTCAATTGTTGGAAAACCCATCTGGTTCATTAATGCTCTTCAGGGAAGGAAACTGCCATCTTTACCTGGTGTGGCCTGACTCCAGACCCATAGCCATGTGGTTTATTCTTAACTACCCTCTGGGCAATAGGGATAGGCAGAGATTGATAAATTCCTGATGTCACAAGGAATTAAGGGCTACGGGGAGAATGCGGGTAAGTGGAGTTGAAATGCCCATCAGCCATGATTGAATGGCGGAGTCGACTCGATGGGCCGAATGGCCTTACTTCCACTCCTATGTCTTATGGTCTTAAATGCTGGCCTAGCCTGTGATGTCCACATCCAGTGAGGGAAACTGAAACTGTTCCTGAAATAATACCCTCCACTGACTATGTGCTGAAATGTACATTAATTCGATTGTGCTCACTGAGATGTTAACCTTTGTGGATCAGTACAATAAATGCGCCATGCCTGGGGAAATCTCTCATTAGCAAAGAAAGCAAACTTTTTATGATTCTGTAGAGAAAGGAGAGTTTCCTCCTGACCCATTGCAATGGGCTTCACTATCAGTGGGAGTGTTATTTTTCTGGCTAAACACAGAACTCCCAACACTCTGACCCATTAGAACATCGGCAGAGGAATCAGCAACCATAGAATCCCTACAGTATTCATGCAGGCCATTTGGCCCATCAAGTCCACACTGACCCTCCGAAGAGCAACCCACCCAGACCCACCCTCTTGTCAGCAGGAGAGGTATTTCCAGTTTCAGTAAATTAAGTAGTGAGCAGACATTCAAAGGAGATGGTACAATTATTAGCAACGTAATGGATAATTGCGACGCTGGGTGCATGGCACTATAGAATTCTCTCACCCACGGCTCTCTACACACATCTTACCCACCCTCCCACTCCCCCTCATCTTCCTTGGCCAAGCTTTTGGTCCTCTCTCCCAATAATTCCTTCGGTGACTCAGCATCAAACTTTCTTTGGCAACCGTTGTCGAAAGTCACAGAGTCTCACTGCTCAGAAACAGCCCCTTGGGTCCAACCAGTCATAATCCCCAACTAAACTAGTCCCACTTGGCCCATATCCCTCCAAACCTTCCCTATTCAGGTACTTATCCAAATGTCTTTTAAATGTTGTAACTGTATCTGCATCCACCACTTCCCCAGGAAGCCCATTCCACAGGTGAACCAACCTCTGTGTAAAACAAAATTGTCCCTCACCTTTTTAAAATCTCTCTCTTTACTTTAAAAATTGTCCCCCTACTCTTGAAATCCAATCCTCCCCCCATCCTAAGAAAAAGACACTTACCATTCACCCTATCTATACCCCCCCCCCGTTATATTGTCTTGGAATGTTCAATTACATGATGGGTGCTACACAAATGCACACCATCGCCGTGACAGTTCATCCAAACCAGGAGGCTCCAATCAGAGCTGTGACTGTGCTGTTCCAGTTAAAGCAGCCGGAGTCTGAGGAGAGGACAAAGCTTAATAGAGGACCCAGGGAACTCTCCTCGAACAAGTGCCAATAAGGTGGATTTTTCCACCACCATCCCCCAGTGAAGCCTTCTGTGGCAGAACAGCCAGCCTGCATTGTTGCCTCGTGACCCCTGGTCCTGCGCCTCTCTGCATCGCATGGAGAGAGAAAGGGAGAGAGCTGGACATGACACATCTCATGGGGCTGCAATGCGTAGTCTGCCTTTTATTTTACTGCCAGTCTCACTTCATCTGTTTATTCATGTCCAAACTGTGTAAGAGTGT
>NW_025200892.1:0-6851 GCF_004010195.1 Chiloscyllium plagiosum | reverse complement strand
TCCCCCTCAACTCCGTTCAAGGACCCAACGGATCTTTCCACACCCAGCAGAGATTGTCCTAAGCATCCACCCACCTCAACTATTTTGTCCATTACTCATGATGTGGTCTCGACGAAATTGTTGACAGGACGCCAACCCCCGGAGCATTTTCGGGAACATCTCAGGAAAACATGCACCAAACAAACCCACCATACAGTGACCGACCACTTCAACACACCCTCATACTCCTCCAAGGACAACCAAGTCCAGAGCCTCTTCCACCACGAAATACAAACTACCTGACAACTGGAAGAAGAACGCCTCATCTTCCACCTTGGGACCGTTCAACCACACAACATCAACATCGACTTCGTTAGTTTCCAAAGCTGCCCTCCCTTCACCTCATCCCGGAACCAATGCTTCAATTCGGGATTGCCATCTTGACATGTTATTCCTGTTTATCTTCCTTCCCACCTATCCACTACACCTCTCCAACGACATTTCACAATAAATTCCCACCTGCTTCCAAATGTCGCCTTTCAACTAAGTAACCCTAGTAACAACCCCACACTATTATTTATCTCTCATTTTCTTTCCAACCCCCGCCCAGTTTACACGTTTGCTACTAAATGCAAATGATGTTGATTGAACTGTGAATTTTCTCTGTAAAATATATAAGATCGGAAATCTTGGTCATGGGCCCTTGCTTCAGAGGTGAACAGGAAGTGATACATTCCCGGTGAAGGGGTATCACTTTGAAGGTAAGAGTTTGTCATCAATTCAGAATTACTCGCCTTGGTATTTAGCCTGAAATTCATGACAGCTTTGATCCAAACTTCGACAAATAAGGGGAAGCACAAGAGGTGAGGGGAAGGTCAAAGCTAGGGATCATTTTAGAGAGTTTTGGAATTGAGAATTTTAAGGCAACCGAGATTCAATGAGACACCAATCCAGAAGAAAACTCCGTTTTTAAGAAACGGATTCATTTCTGACTTCTGTTAATTAGTAGAATACCTACAGTGTGGAAACATGCTATTCAACCCAACAAGTCCACCCCGAATTTCCGAAGTGTTACCCACCCAAACCCATTCCCCTGCCCTGTTATCCTCTAATTACCCCTGAAAACTATGGGCAATTTAGCACGGCCAATTCAACTAATTGCACATCTTTTGATTGTGGGAGGAAACCAGCGCACCCGGGGGAAACCCACGTAGACACGGGAAGAATGTGCAAACGCCACATTGACAGTCACCCCCAAGTAAAGAACCGACCCCGGGTCCCTGATGCTGTGAGGCAGCGGAGTTCGAAACTGTGTCAGTGTGCTGCCCAAAGCCATCATGCCGCTGTTCATTGTATTTTCTAATCACTTTTATTGAGTGCCTGACCCAACATCCTTGAGTTCTCTGGTCATTTACGAGCAGGAAATAATTTATCCTGTCTTATCTGTCCAGCTACCTCGTCAAATTGTAATCACTTCAACCAAAAGCAAATCCCTCCACACCCTATCCACCCTCTCATAATGTCGTTGCTGGCAGAGCTCTGAAGTATCAAAGGGTCAGTTTTGAACGAGTGCCAGACTATTGAAGAGACACTGCTGAGGGATCTACACACTCTTGGAGTGTTCATGCTCACTGCTGAGGGATCTACACACTCTTGGAGTGTTCATGCTAAGGGTTTCCTGCAATATGAGGATCAGTGCAAAGGAAGCGTCGTCTTGGTAAAATTGGAGAATCAGTGCTGAGGGAGCAGGGTCTGCCTGATTGCGAGCACAGAGACAGCTCTCCGCTATTGAAAGCCCAGAATAAAATGTTGAGACGAGTTAGAGATAAATTAAGTAATTGTAATTAACACAATTCAATGAATGTCATGTTAGGAAGACTGCGACTATCTGTCAATAGGGGAGCTGTTGTTGGAGTCGTGTCGTCACAGTCGACAGTGACAATTCCCCACTCTTTCATCATCTGATAATGCAGCATTTATAAAATTTGAAAAAATTGTTATGGACTAGGTACTCATCTTCCGACAAGCCCCCTGTCTTCAGGTTCCAGGAATTCGGTCGCATCCAAAGGTCACCCCTGAAAGAAATGCAAATCCAGAGTATAAGTAGACAGGCATTATGCACGTTGCTCCCAGTCTGTTCAGGAAAAGGAAACTGTGACAGGAAGTATGCACTGTTCTCCCAGTATGGTCTGAGCAGGGGAGATAGAGATCGGGTCTGGACACTGTACTCCCAACGTGATGTGTTAAGGGAGGTCGCGACATGGTCTGTACACCGTAGTCTACAGTGGTCTGTTATCGAGAATGCAGGCAGGGAATGTACACTATCATTCTTCTGTGATCTGATTGTGGAGATGGAGCCACAGACTCACCTCTGTGTTCTCGATGTATCATAACCAAGGAACACCCTGACCAGAACTACGCTTAGTAACAAAAGCTTAAATGTACGTGAAAAGTTTAAGATAAATGGAAAACATTCTGCGGTAACTGAAACCCATGTACAAAAGTGAGATTTTAAAAACAAATTTGGAAGGAACCCCAAACTGAGGGTGTTTCGTTCAGATGCAGAGGTCTTTGAGAACAGCGAGAACCAAGTGGATTCAAACGGGGAGATATCTCTGAATGACGTTTCAGGCCCGTCAATTCCTCCTGTTTCTCGGAGTGGCTCGTCAGATTGGAAACTGAAAGATTTACTTACCCCAAAAAGAAAGCGTCCTCTTCATCCACATTCAGGGTCGGTGGGCTGTTCCAGCAGTGGAAGCACAAGCGCCAAAAGCCGTGCTCCCCACATATTCAGCTGATACCCTTGGAGGGATACTGAAATTATCAGAGCCATTTTTTCATTTATAGGAACACACAGTACCTGCAGTTACTGAATACAAGTGCTTGGCAATACTGTATGGAACAGGAAGTTAGGACTGCATGATGCTGGAGATCAGACACGAAGAGTGTGGTTCTCGAAAAGCAAAGCCAGTCAAGCAAGCATCTGAGGAGCACGAGGGTCGATGTTTCGAGCATAAGGCCTTTATCAGGAATTCCTGCGAAGGACTAATTCCCAAAACGTCGACTCTCCTCCTCCTTGGATGCGAGCTGACCCGCTTACTTTTCCAACCATATACTTTTCGATGAAGTATTGCAACTACTCCAGCATGTTGAAGTCAGATTCCGAACCTTTTTTTAGAGAAAACTCCTCAAAAACATTTTACACCCTGCGTGAATTTTATTATTTGAACGGCACTCTGAAGTTGCTTAGCATGCTCGCAATTCATGATTGACCCAAATCAATGTCATTTCCAAATTGAGGGATTTTACCCTCATTAGCTATCTCTAAATAATTCTTCGAAGTAAGAAAAAAATAACAAGGATTCAGGAAGTTATCCCCGGGAATGTAACTTCAGATTGTCACTGATATGCGAAACGACCATGTCCCATACCCTCTGTTTTCAATCTTTTCACAATTTTTAATTCATGTTGCCAATGACCAATCAATACAAAACATTTGTTATTTGCTAAACAAAATGTCACGTGGCAGTGTAACAAATACTTTCTGAAACTCCAAAGAAACAACATTCACAGTACTCGCTCATACACTGACTATGTGACGTCATCGAATACCTGAATCAGTTTTTTCAGGCATGACCTGCCGTTGGCAAAGGAATATAGACTCTCTCGTATGGACCTATTTTCCTTATAATGTATATTTGAACTTATTTTGTACTTTGGCTCCCATCAGTCTTCCCATCATTGATACCAAGCATTTTGCGAGATGAGGAGAAAGTGAAGACTGCAGATTGTGGAGAGTAAAGTCGAGAGTGTGGTGCTGGAATACCACAGCAGTTCAGGCAAAATCCAAGGAGCTGGAGAATCGACGTTTCAGTCAAAAGGGCTTTTCCCTGAAACGTCGATACTCCAGCTCCTCGGATATTGCTAGATTAACTCTTTCTTAAGCAAGTGTGACATTTTACAAATCAAGCGTTCAAAGTCATTCAGGAAGGATAAGAATTCAACTGTGCAGAGGGCACCATTCTGTGGACATCCTGGTCTGAAATGATCATCGCTCCGAAGTGACTATTGCTTTGCTCTGTGACAAATGCAATTGCAACCATTGGGTCCCATGTTCTCCATTGACTTCAGTGATCCTTGAAGTCACACTCAAACAAATACTACCATGCTGTGAAGGGTAGTTGCTCTCACGTTCTGCTTTTAGCCCAAAGCCTTGCTGTACGTATGGCATATGGCCCACAAACTCACAAAAATGCTGGGTGTGCCGCAGGAGGCTGCTTGATCAAAACATTTTGAATTTGCTGTTTGAAGGAGATTCATAACTGAATGGCAACCTCCTTGGATTTCGCTAGCACCTTGCCTATCCATGCTGTTCAAATCTCCATTAAATGCCTCGTTCAAAAACTTTAATACAATCTATCTCCGCCTTAATGCCAGACAGCAATTCCAGAACAAAAGTATATGCATTGAGGAATAAACAACGTTTTCACCTCAAATATGTTGCTTTTCAAGTCATTTGAAATCTGTGCCTGATTTACGAGCGGGAAACAGTCTGTCTTTCTCACCTCTGTTCAACATCATCGTGTGGTTGGACCCACTAAGCCTTTTCCTGACCTATGAGAAATGTGCCACATCTTAATATATTCAGAACTGCGTTGATTGCACGGAGCCCATGCTTTTAAAGCTCTTTTGCGCTATGTTTCTCTTCGCTGTGTTTACATCCAGCTCAAACAGTAGCGTCGAGAAATGTAGTAAATAACACAAAAAGGATGGAGGCTGTAGTACAGTCAAACTAGTGAACAAGACCGGGTTAACTGGGTAGCTTTACAAATGCAAGATTCACCGAGAATCAGTCACATCGCTTGAAAAAAAAAGTCTGCAGTTTCCCAACGATAACGGACACAATATTTGACTCTGGGAAGCTTCTCTTCAGGTATTATCTAGAAAAACAACACACTTTATTTTACAATATTTAAGATATAATTTGGTGATGGCCGGATATTCAACCATTCAGATCTATGCATTGTCCCCACAGATAAACAGTGAGCTGCTGCAACTTAAGTAAAAATATGATGGTGAGCAACGAGAAGGCAGAACCATTTGGAAAGATGTATTCCACAAAACAACGAAGAATCAATACTGTTTAACACTCTGGACAAATAAATCAGTCAGGGTGAGAGAGAGATGCAGAGTGATAGCATGAAGCAAGCCAGAGATGGTGAGTGAAGAAAGAGGGCAGAGTGGTAATGACTCAAACGATTAGAATGAGATCAAGAAGCGAAAAGAACACTGGAGAACATATAGAGACAGTAGTAGAAAGAGATGCAGAAAAGCAGCGAATGAGTGAGAAGAGACAGAAGGTGAAATCAGAGTGAGGCGGAACTACAAATTGAGAGGTAAAAATGGAGACAGATAGAAAGGAGGGAAAGGAAGAGAGAAAAGAGTGAAGTGAGAAAAAGACCGATAGAATTGTGAGAACGGTTGGGACCGAAGTAAATAAAAGAAAGGATGAGGGACCGAGATGGAATCATAGATAGAAAAAATAATGCAGTAGGGAAGAGGCCGTTTAGAAAATCGAAACTACATTGCCTGAACTTTGGCGACAATTGGAAATGTTGATCGAGAGAGATGCAACGAGATCTTAGGGAGGAAATGGTGGGATGAAAGGAAGCTGAGATCATTTTCTATCTCACTTTGCCAGGGTCGCAATGTACCAGTGAAATGTGCAGGCAAAGAATTCCAGTTGAAGTGTAGTCAATGTTGCAAGCCTGCACTATCATTGTCCATCTCTCTCTGGCACTCCCTCATGTTTTTTTTCTCTCTCTCCCTCTCTCTCTCTCCCTCTCTCTCTCGCTCTGTATCTCTCCCCTTCATTCTATGTCTTTAAACACGGCAGATGCGAGAAATGTCTGATCTATTGCCCCATTCTAGGGATCCGAGCACATTTATTATGGGAGCTGCTGTGCAGCACTTTGGGCAATTCGGTGGTGTTCTCGAAGCTGATAAAGGTTATTTCTAACGAAGTGAACAGCTCCAAACCTGGGCATTCATGGGACGCTGTGGACAAAGAACAACCGACGATGAGACTGCACTTTTACAAGACGTTAGCTCACCGCCAACTTCTCAAAGACACTTTCTCAAATTCAGAGTGGACATGGAAGAATAGGCAGGTTAAATGCGTGGCTTGAGGGATAGTGCAGCAGGGAGGAGTTCAGATTTTGGGTCCTTGGGACCAGTTCTGTGGGAGGTGCGACAATGACAAATTGGACGGTCTACACCTGGGTCGGACTAGAACCAATGTCCTTGCGGGTGGTTTTGCGAATGCTGTTGGGGAGAGTTTAAATGAATGCGGCATTGTTTATGGGAATCAAATGGGGAGATTCGTGGTCAGTATGGAGGTACTAACGAAACCCTGTACGGAACTGAATGAGGTCAGAGTGACTAAGTGGAATGCAAAACAGGGAGGAGATGAGGAACGCAAAGGTAGCCTGAGGTGTATTGTTTTCAATGCAAGAAATGTTGGAAGTAAGGCATATGAACTTAGGACTTGGATTAGTACCTGGAAGTATGATGATATTCCTATAGCTGAACCTTGGTTGAGAGAAGGGCATGATTAGCAGCAAAATATTGCCAGATATAGATGGCTCAGGTGTGATAGAGATGGAGTTAAAAGGGGAGGAGTGGTTGCATTACTAATCAAAGAGTATATCACGCTGTGCTGCAAGACAGCATATGGAAGGCTCAGACAGTAACGCAAAAAAAATAGAGCTCAGAAATATGAAGGGTGCGGTAACAATGCTCGGATTATACTGCAGGCCTCCCAACACCGAGCCTGAATGGAGGTACAAATATGTAAACAGATTATGTAAGAA
>NW_025200891.1:0-6850 GCF_004010195.1 Chiloscyllium plagiosum | reverse complement strand
GTGTGTTCTAGACTCTGTGCTCTGTGTTCTAGACTCTGTATTCTATGCTCTGTGTTCTAGACTCTGTGTTCTGTGTTCTATGCTCTGTGTTCTAGACTCTGTGCTCTGTGTTCTATGCTCTGTGTTCTAGATTGTGTGTTCTATGCTCTGTGTTCTGTGCTTTGTGTTCTAGACTCAGTGTTCTATGCTCTGTGTTCTTGACTTTGTGTTCTGTGCTGTGTGTTCTAGACTCTGTGTTCTGTGCTCTGTGTTCTATGTTCTGTGTTCTGTACTCTGTGTTCTGTTTTCTATGCTCTGTGTTCTATGCTCTGTGTTCTGTGTGCTATGCTCAGTGTTCTATGCTTTGTGTTCTGTGCTCTGTGTTCTAGACTCTGTGCTCTGTGTTCTCGACTTTGTATTCTCGACTCTGTTCTAGATGCTGTGTTCTGTGCTGTGTGTTCTAGACTCTGTGTTCTGTGCTCTATGTTCTGTGTTCTAGACTCTGTGCTCTGTGTTCTAGACTCTGTGTTCTATGCTATGTGTTCTAGTCTCTGTGCTCTGTGTTCTTGACTTTGTGTTCTCGAATCTATGTTCTAGACGCTGTGTTCTATGCTCTGTGTTCTGTGCTCTATGTTCTATGCTCTGTGTTCTAGACTCTGTGCTCTGTGTTCTAGACTCTGTGTTCTATGCTATGTGTTCTAGTCTCTGTGCTCTGTGTTCTTGACTTTGTGTTCTCGACTCTATGTTCTAGATGCTGTGTTCTGTGCTGTGTGTTCTAGACTCTGTGTTCTGTGTTCTGTGCTGTGTGTTCTGTGCTGTGTGTTTTGTGCTCTGTGTTCTAGACTGTGTTCTAGACTCTGTGTTCTGTGCTGTATGTTCTAGACTCTGTGTTCTAGACTCTGTGTTCTAATTGGGATTGTTCTCCCTGAGAGAAGGCAGCTGAGTGAAGATTTGATGTTTTTCAAGATCAAGTGCGGGTTGAATAGAGTGTAAGGGATAAGCTGTTCCTGCTCGTAAAAGGTAAAAAAAGGGGAAACAGTGAAAATGATGTGCAACCGAAGGAAGTGTAAAGTCCGGAGAGCCCTTCCCACCCAGTGCGTAGTTAGGCTGTTTGGAAATCTGGTTGGGACAGGTTCAACTGAGTCATTCAAGAAAGAATTGGGTGATCATTGAATAGAAATAATCTACAAAGGTATGGGGAAACCCAGGACACTGGCATTAGTTTATAAGCTATCGGAGCTGCGTTGGGCCATTCTGCCCATTGAGTCTGCTCCACCATTCAATTATGGCCCCCCCATTTCTCCCCTTCTTCCTATATCCCTCCAATCCATTACCAATTAAATATCTAACTCCGCCTTAAACGTACTCTATGCCCCAGCATCCACCCCCCCTTGGGGTAGCCAATTCCACAGATTCCACACCCCGCTTGGGAGAAAAAGTTTCTCTTCAGCCATTCTGGTAAGACTATGACCTCTCACCCTAGGATGACCTACAAGAGGAAGCATCTGCTATTTTATCCACACCATTTCCCATCTTGAATCCCTCACTTTGATCTTCCTTCGTTCTTCTCTTTTCCAGAGAGTATCGGGGCCTAGACTGTTCAATCTCCCTTCACACAACAAACCCCTCACCTCTGGGATCAATCGAGTGAGCCCTCCTTGGAATTGTCTCCAATGCCCCCTATAGCCCTCCTCAAACAAGGGAGGCACAACTGTGCAGCATGCTCCAGGTGTGGGCTCACCGATACCTGCTACAGTTGCACCAATATGTCCTCACCTTTATCTTCTGTTCCTTTGGCTATAAAAGCTTAACGATCCATTTGGTTTCCCTATGACTTGCTGTACCTGCTCACCAGTTTTCAGTGACTGATGAAGGAGTACACCTCGATCCCTCTGCACCAGACCACCCCAAAGTCTCTCCCCACTGAGGTCACCTTCCCATTGCTTTGAGCCAAATGCATGACCTCACACGCTAAACTCCATCTGCCACATTTTGGCCCACTCTCCTAACCTACCTTTACCCATTTCCTCCTTGCAATTTACCGTCCTGCCTATTTTTGTGTCATCCGCAAATCTGGCGATCGAGCGTTCTATCCCTGTATCCAAGCCGTTAACGTTGATTGTAAATAGCTGGGCTCCAAGGACCCAACACTGTGGTACCCTACTAGTTACATCCTGCCAACCAGAAAATAAACATCTCTCCTGACTCTGTCCAGTGTCCATCAGCCAGCCATCTATCCTCGCTAATAAATTACACTTCATCTTACATGATCCAACCAGGGAATTAACCCTTTGTGCAGCACCTTATCAAACTCCTTCCTGAAGTCCTGATACATTACATCAACAGGATCTCCACTGTTCACTTTGCTTGTTACATCTTCGAGAACTTTAGCATATTAGTCAAACACGATGTACCCTTTGTAAACCGTCCTGCCTCTGATGGATAGCGTTTTGATTTTCCCAATATCCTGATATTGCTTCCTTGGTAATTGATTTGAACACCTTCCCAGTAACAGATGGTGAGCCAACTGCTCTGTAATTTCCCACATTTCACCTCCCTCGCCTTTTTGCATAAGGGTGTTACGTGAGCATTTTTCCAATGCATTGGAACTCTTCCCGTGTCCAGGGAATTTTGGAATATTGTAACCCATGGATTCACTATCTCTGTCACCGCTTCCTTTAATACCCTGGGATGGAGGTCATCAGGCCCGGGAGACTTATCTGTCCTCAACCCTAATAGTGGTTAGCACTGCTGCCTCACAGCACCAGGGTCCGGGTTCGATTCCGGCCTCGGGCGACTGTCTGTGTGGAGTTTGCACATTCTCCCCGTGTCTGCGTGGGTTTACCTCCAGGTGCTCCAGTTTCCTCCCACAGTCCAAAGATGTACAGGTTAGGGTGGATTGGCCGTGCTAAATTACCCAGGGATGTGCAGGCTAGGGGTAAAAGTAGGGTAACAGGGTAGGGGAATGGGTTTGGGTGGGTTACTCTTTGGAGGGTCAGTGTGGACTGGTTGGGCCGAAGGGCCTGTTTCCACACTGTAGGGAATCTATGGGTAGCTTTTCCCTCTCGAAATTGATCGTCCCAAGTTTGACCTTGTCTACTGCCTCCGACTTTCCCGTTGTAATAGGAATGGGACTGTTATCTCCCACCGTGAAAACTGAGGCGGATTTGAGTATCTCAGTGTTCCCCATTATTAACTTTCCAGGTTTCATCTTCCAAGGGACCAACATTTACCTGAGTGACTCGATTCCCTTTGATATATCGACAGAAGCTTTTCCCATCCTCTTTGATATTTTGTGCCAGTTTTTGTTCGTAATTTCCCGTCGCTCTTTGTGGTAATGTCTTCGTGTCCCTTTGTTTATGTTCGGAGGATTCCTAACCTTCCCAGCATGCCACTGGCCTTCGCAATATGGCGCTGGGTAATGATTGTCAATGGACAGAGATGAGCGAGCACAATGGGCCGAATATCCTCCTGCGCTGTGGTAATTCTGTGAGCAGCATCAGGAGAGTACAGTGACCCCCCCGCCCCCCCCCAGCCCCCCGAGTAAATCCCAGTTACTGCTGCCTGGTGACAAGGAGGCAGAATGTGGTGGTCACTGGCTGGGCTAGATTTATCGCGTATCCCTGGGGCAGATCAGAGTCAATCTCATTGGTGTCAGGCTGGAGTCATAGCAGGACAAAAGAGGCCCATTGGCCCATCGAGTCTGTACTGTCAAAGCGACAAAAGTTCCACATGTAGGCCAGACCTGGTGAACATGGCAGATTTCCTTTCCTGAGAGACATTAATGAACCAGAATGTTTTTATAACAATGATGGCATCGTTACCCATGGTGAGCCATCCATTGCAGACTTACCCTTTTTTTAAACTGAAATCACATTTCATCATCTTCATTGGGGTGGGATTGGGATCCCATGATCACGAGCCTGAGATCATCAATATCAGACCACCATCCGCCCCTCAATAAAACATTGGATCCATATGTGTCGGAGGAAGATTCTGCATGAGTAAGGAATTGTGAGGTCAAGTTAGCTGTACATTTGTATATATGGTTGTATGTTTTGATTTCAGACGACTTGCTTCTCTCTTCGGAGTCACCTCGCAGTCTCGGATTACAATTCCAACCCTACTCCTGGAGTCCTTACTCGACAGTTGGACTGAAACATCTGGTGGATGATTATCTGTCACCGATGTTAGACCCCAGGAGCACACTTCAGAGTCAGAACACGGCACGAAACATGAAAGATACCAGTACTGTCAGCTACACACAGAGGAGCACGCACCTAACTCCCTACAGCTGCAACAAATGTGACAAGGTAAGGAATCACAGTCAGACGCATACACTGTCACAGTCACACACAGACACACACACTGTCACAGTCACACACAGAGTCACAGTCACACCCAGACATACACACTAACACAGTCACACACACACACTGTCACAGTCACACACACACTGTCACAGCCACACACAGAGTCAGTCACACACAGAGTCACAGTCACACTCAGACATACACACTGACACAGTCACACACACACTGTCACAGTCACACACAGACACACACACTGTCACAGTCACACAGAGTCACAGTCACACACAGAGTCACAGTCACACACAGACATACACACTGACACAGTCACAGTCACACACACACTGTCACAGTCACACACACACTGTCACAGTCACACACAGACACACACACTGTCACAGTCACAGTCACACACACACTGTCACAGTCACGCACCCAGACACACACACTGTCACAGTCACGCACAGAGTCACAGTCACACCCATACACACACACTGTCACAGTCACACACAGAGTCACAGTCACACCCAGACACACACACTGTTACTGTCACACACAGAGTCACGGTCACACCCAGACACAGTCACGGTCACACACAGAGTCACAGTCACACACAGAGTCACACACTGTCACAGTCACACACAGACACACACACACACTGTCACAGTCGCACACACTGTCACAGTCACACACAGAGTCACAGCCGCACACAGACACACACACCGTCACAGTCACACACACTGTCACAGTCTCGCACACAGTCACAGTCACACACTGACACACACACTGTCACAGTCACACACAGAGTCACAGTCACACCCAGAAACACACACTGTCACAATCACACACAGAGTGACAGTCAAACACCCAGACACACACACTGTCACAGTCACGCACAGAGTCACAGTCACGCACAGACACACACACTGTCACAGTCACACACCCAGACACATACATTGTCACAGTCACGCACCCAGACACAGTCAAACACAAAGTGACCGTCAAACACCCAGACACACACACTGTCACAGTCACACCCAGACACACACACTGTCACAGTCACACCCAGAGTCACCATCAAACACCCAGACACACACACTGTCACAGTCACACCAAGACACCCACACTGGCAGAGTCACACACCCAGACACACACACTGTCACAGTCACACACACAGTGACAGTCAAACACCCAGACACACACACTGTCACAGTCACACCCAGACACACACACTGTCACAGTCACACCCAGAGTCACCATCAAACACCCAGACACACACACTGTCACAGTTTCTTGAAGAAGGGCTTATGCCCGAAACGTCGATTCTCCTGTTCCCTGGATGCTGCCTGACCTGCTGCGCTGTTCCAGCAACACATTTCCAGCTCTCCCCCTTCAACCCCCTGAGCTGCACGGAAGAATTGTCCGTTCCTAATCAAGCACCCCCTTATAATTCAAACCCCCCTTTCCCAGCAACATCCTGGTCATTTGTGTCGGCACCCTCCCCATCCTAATGACATCCTTCCGATAGCAGGATTACCAGGACTGGGCACAGGACTCCAAACACGGCCTCATCAACATCCTGGATGGTCTCAGCATGACATCCCAACTCCTATACTCAGTTAGACACAGTTATTTCGGACCTAACTTGCTCCCTCTCAAACTGAATATTAAATTCTCCCATTTTATGATCACTATTTCCTGGGGATTTCTGAATCAAAGGTTATTTATTTGACCTGTCTCATCACCGGTCCAGGATAGCCTTCTCCCTGAATGGCCTCATGATATAGGGAGACTATCCCGAATACACACAATGAATTTATTGCCAAAGGCTCCCTTTCCAATCTGATTAACCCAATCAGCATGCATATTCAAGCCTGCCGTAATTATTGCTCTATTCTGTTACATGCTCCTAATATTTCTTCATTTATAGCATTTATAGCTACTGTTCGGGACCCTGCTCACTGTTCCCTCCCTCTTTGTGAACCGCCACCATCCCAGCAGAGATCATCTCTCACAACCAAGGTTACTCCCTCTCGGACGAACACTGCTCCCCCACCACATTTCCTAAAGGGTCAGATATTCAAGAATGTTAAGTTGCCAGTTTTGATCTCGTTGTAGCAACGTTTGCAAGATGGCGACGAGATGATATTCTCTGAGATTATTTCGTAGTCTCAGGTAATCTATTTGTGTGGAGGTACGCGCTGCTGGTGGAGAGAGGGTTTGCTGGTGGATGGGAGACGTTTGTGAGTGGTGCGGATTGACGGAGCTGGGCACCGGTACCGGTGCTGCCGAGCCCGACCCCGCTGCAGCCACTGGGTCACTGGGAGCAGGCCTGAACTCTGCTGTGTTTGTTTGTAGGTATTTTCCACCTCCCACGGGCTGGAGGTCCACGTGCGAAGGTCACACAGCGGCAGCCAGCTCTTCGCCTGTGAGGCATGTGGCAAAGCCTTTGGGCACGCTGTCAGTCTGGAACAACATCAGGCCACACACACTCAGGTCAAGGTGAGAGCTACAGTCGCTGTACACACTCACACTCAGACACTCACACTCACACACACACA
>NW_025200890.1:4061-6850 GCF_004010195.1 Chiloscyllium plagiosum | reverse complement strand
GAGATGCTCACTGAATGATTACTGATGATCAACAACCACATTATTGTGGATTCCCCCCCACCCCAACCACCATCAACTTGCAGCTTCATTTCCTCCCCCACTGTGGGGAAACTCAATATAGAGAATTTGACATGAAAGTCAGACCTGGTACCTGGTGACTCCAACTCACCGCTCGCTCCTGCAGACTTCTATCCTGAACACCAACGTCTTGGGGGAAAATGCATTAACAGAAGCTGCATGTGTTCTACACCCACCAATGCTGACATCTGACACATGCCAGCTTCACCATGCATTCCCAGCACATCTCCGACCCCCTAACAATACGTTTCTGTACTTCAATGCTGCAGCTCAAGGTGCACTGACAACTCTCATTGCAATGCTGCTACAAGGACACTGTGCTCAGGGACACCCACCCAGCTCATGGGCTGTCCCTCTGGGCTGCTCACTCCATGGTTGTACACACTCACTTTGAGCTGACTTGAATGCTCACAGAATACCTTACCCTGCCCTCAGCAGTGTTTCCCCTCAGCCAGAGCTACCAGGCTCACCCGCCTGCTGTATTGCCTTGGTGTTCAGCACAGACACAAACCCAGGAAGCTTGATATCATTGTCCACAGTCAGTCACGGTGCCCTGCACAGTGAGTCAGGGGGATACTCAGATCCCCATCTGGGAGTTATTAGTCTGCCTCTTGTGGTTGTTAGGGTCAGGATCCGTCCCCTGTGAGGGGGCGAGAAGCAGAATGTTTGGAGCCCCCTATCCCTCTTGGCTCTTTCTGCTCTCGTGTAGGGTGTGGAATTGTTTGTAACAGCTGGTACAGACCGAGAGAAGGTGCTGCATTCAGTGAGAATGGGCTAACATCAGCCTTTGTGGGAGGTGGGTGCAGTAACAGAGAGACAGTGAGGGCGAGCTCACAAAGTGCAGATGGTGGTACTTGCCATGGTGGAGTGAAGAAGGTCACTGACCTCCTTCCAACACTGCTGGGCATTCATCCAGCAGGCTGGAACCTCACTGACACAGGGGTCAACCACCAACCAAGCTGGCAGGGTATAGTATCATGGACTCCCCTGCCAGTCCTGGAGGAAGATAATGTCCCTCTCGTGCACCATGCCATCCACCAGAACCTCAGCGGCTTGGTCTCAAAGTGAAGCCCCAGTTTTACCCCCTCTGCCATGTCTTGGGCAGTTTCGGATTGACAATCTAAGAGTGTAATGATTTTTACTAATGGCCCCTGGAGCAGGGAGGCTGGTGCATTCTGGGATATCCAGGCAGTGGGCAGTTGTTATGACGAAGGGGAAAATCATCGTGTTCGTTTCAGTTGAGAAGATAACCACGTGTGCAGGGAGGGTGGTTAATGAGGCAGATTGGGGATGGTATCATGAGAAAATGCACTTCACCTTGTGGAGAGAAACCCTCCATAAATCCTGACTAAAATGAGACTTGACCAAATCATAAGATGTTTTAGGCCTCTGTCTGTCTGAATCAAAGTAGGGATGCAGTGTGAAATATTGGGAGCAACAAACTTGGAGCGGAGAATTACAAAGGAGATTCAAATCCTTAAAAAGGGGTAACACAACGTTCCAGACTGTTAAAAGGAGCAGGGGGAAAATCCCTGCCTTATAGTTACCTACATTATCCAATCCTCATTGGAGGCAGGAATGGTGCTGGAGGCCTGGAGAATGGCTAATACCGCAACTTTGTTTAACGTGGAGCAAGGGACTGATTTAATAGGTCGCGGCTGGAATTCTGAGACAGTGGATAAACGGTCACTGAGGAAGTCCCAGGGACCCCAGGACAGTCGGTCTGGATTTGTGCAATGAAGATCGTGTGTAATTAATCTGACTGTATCGGTCTGAGGCAGTAACCTGTAACCGCGTGTGACTTCTTTGGATTTGACGAGAGATCCCATGGCAGACTGTTTAAAAACAGAAACTATGGGGTCCAGGTGAACGGAGCAAACAACCCAGAGGAGTGCAAGGCAAGGTATTTGGGGACATCAGCAATAGAGAGGAATGTACAATAAATGAGAGTCTGGTCAGTGGGCAGATAAATGAAGGTAGCTGGAAACATTAATTATCTCGTCAATGTAGCAAATGGCACAATTTCCTCTATCAGCCGAAGTGTAGAATTTCAGAGCAGGAAACCTATGCTGGAACTGCATAAATAATGAGTTCAGTCACAGCTTGGGGATGGTGTGCAGTTCTGGTCACCCCATCACATGGAAGGATTGAATTGGACTGGAGAGGGTAATTAAAAGATCCGTTACCCTGTGACAGTGGAAGTGCAGTTCTGAGGAAAGATAGGAATGGAGGATGCTGAGAGGAGATTTGATTGGGGTGCTCATGCTGTCAGGGGCCTGGGTAGAGAGGGAAATAACAACTTGTTCCTGTTGGTAAACTGCTTTACCAGTGGTGAATATTTAATGTAATTGGCTGAAATATCAGAAAAGTGGTGAGGAAAGTTGTTATTTCACCCAGAGTATGATTGGGATCTGGGAGTCACACATGGAAGCGGAGTAGAGGCAGAAACTCTCAAACCATTTTAATAACGTGCCTGGTGAGGAAAGTTGTTATTTCACCCAGAGTATGGTTGGGATCTGGAAGGCACACATGGAAGCGGAGTAGAGGCAGAAACTCTCAAACCATTTTAATAACGTGCCTGGATCTGCAACTGAAGTCCTCCAGTATCCGGGGAGACAGAACAAGGGCTTTAAAAAAACAACATTACCTCTTGTCCAATGCAGACAGTGGACAGATTGATCTTGTCGAAACTGCTATTTTCTGAAGTTTTC
>NW_025200890.1:1654-3318 GCF_004010195.1 Chiloscyllium plagiosum | reverse complement strand
AAAAAAAACCGTAAGAAATTCAGTCCCAGCTCTGTCACGTTAGCCCATCCAGTTTGTGCAGTTGCTGTCTTCCCCAGAACCAGTTCCAATGTCCCAGGAATCTGAAGCCCTTCCTGCTGCACCATCGTTCCAGTCACACTCTCATCTACCTAAAACTCTGAGTCCTGTTCTCACTTGGACACGGCACTGGGAGTATTCCAGGGATTGCTACATTTGCAGACCGGCTTGCTAACAATCCAACTTGCTCCCTAAATTCTGACTCCCAGACCACGTCACCCTTCCTACCCAGGTCATTCCTACCAACATGGGCATGATCATTGACTGCTCACTGTCCCCCAGACGAATGTTCTGCAGACACAGTGACATTCGTAACCTCACTATCCTGGAATTATAGACACGCTGACACCTTCTTCACTTTCCTGTCTCTCCTGTGACTATTGCCCCTCCCTCCTTCTTCCTTCCCCTCCTGTACAGTCAGGCTGCTTGTGGGGCCACAGACATGACTCTGACTGCCCTCCCTTGAGCAGCCAGCATCTTCATCAGCTTCCAAACTGGGAGATTGAATTGGGAGGGAGACACCAATAGATGCTTGTATTCCCTGACTGTTTCTCTCCGATTGCCTAGACCCCAGACCCTTCCTTCTTCCAGGCCGTCATGTCTGCAGGGTGATCTTCTCTGTGTGTATGCTTTCCACTTAATCTCAGCATCACAGATGTCCCATAGTGTCTCTAGCCACTGTCTGAGCTCCATGACCCAGTGTCCATCTAGGACACGAGCAGGGGCTATGACTTCGCAATTAACAGAACATATTTTCCATCTGACAAACATGGCCTAAAATGCATTTTGTCTCGAGTTACTTAATTAATTACTTAGAATGAAGTTATCATCCAGGAAATAACAATATGCTTAAATCCCTTATTCAACTGTGGCTTACTGAGGGTAATTTATTATATTGGCTCACAATTTTACTTCTCCCTCTTATTTCTGTGTTCAACCCTTATTTCAGAAGTTGAAAAAAATTGCTAACTTATAGAAATTAACTGACAATCGCGAATTTATCAGCCAATGAACTTACAGCATTTTCTGTTATGGCTCTTATACTTGTTTCAAACTCAGTGCAGGCAGGTCCCAGCAGCAGAAAGTTATCACTGTGACTCCCAGGTACATGTAACCCTCCAGCTCCAACTGCACTCTGCTCCCTCACAGGGTCACCGTCTCTGTGACTCCCAGGGACGTGGAATCCTCCAGCTCACACTCCACTCTGCTCCCTCACAGGGTCACCGTCTCAGTGACTCCCAGGAACATGCAATCTTCCAGCTCCCACTCCACTCTGCTCCTTCACAGGTTCACTGTCTCTGTGATATCCAGGTATGACTAGGCCTCGATCCTCAGTGCTGATGTATATCCTCTCACTTTGGTGATTCTGTTACTCCCAGGCGTGAGTGAACCTCATGTTCCTGCTTCAAGTAACTCCCTCACACGGTCACTCCCTCTGTGACTCGCTGCTGAATTCACCCCTTCTGCTCTGCTGTTTCTCCAACTCCAAGTCCCAGTCGGCCTCGATCCTCGCTGCTGATTAATATTCTCCAGCTCTGTGGTGCTCTCTCTCAGGTTCTCTCCCTTTGTGACTTCCAGGTAATGGTAGGCCTCAAGCCTCAGCTGAG
>NW_025200890.1:0-1427 GCF_004010195.1 Chiloscyllium plagiosum | reverse complement strand
AGTGGGATTGCAGGGGCTGGAAGAGCTAAGATGGATGAGGAGGATGAAAAGTACCAATTTAGCACAACCAGCCGCTGTAATTCACAGAGATTTAAGGAAGGGAACCTGTGCTGCCATTGAATACAGTTATATGGAGAGTTACAGATACTGAGGAGTTACAAATTCAGAACGGAAGAGGTTATAGGTGATCAGAAGTTTAAATAAGTATAAAGAAATTTGAGAGATCACTAGCACAGATGGCAATGGAAGTGGTGAGACATTCTGATGAACAATAAGAGTTATCGGCAGAGGAGGATGTCACATATACAGGAAGAGCTGCATTGTCTATATGCAGTTATAGATGTGAGGTGTGTTGTAGCGCCTGCTGGAGGGGACACAGATAACAACAGTTCCAATGGCTGGTGCAGTGGTTCAGGAAGGCAGCTCACCACACCTTCTCAGGGACAACTCCAAATCAAAAATATATCCAGCAATGCTCATAACCACGAGTGAATAAATAAATAAAGTATCTACAAGTAGCACTGAGATCACTCAGGCAGGCCCTTTCAGCAGCACTTCACAAACCCGGAACCACTATTCCCTGGAAGAACTGGAGCTCCAGGTGCACGGTAACTTCAGCATTTCCAAGGTGCCCTCCAAGCCACGCTCCATCCTCCTAGCACTGTGCCTGTCCCTACACCTAAAGGATTGCAGTGGGTGAGGAACGTAGCTCACCACCACCTTCTCCAGGCAATTACAAATGGAAAGGTAATGATGGCCAAGCAAGTGATGGCCACATCACATCAATGAATTTGTACAAGGGAAACTCATGGACTGTTCATGGCCCTTTTGCTTCCTCCACACAACCCACATTCCCATCTCATTCTGTGTCAGCAACAAACATGGAAGCAGTAGATTTTGTCCATCCATCAAATGCATCGAATCCCGTTGTGAATAGTTGGGGGTCAAGCACTAATCCATTTATTCCCACTTAGTTTTCTGTTAAAGAATTCCCAATCCATGCCAGTACATTCCCTCCAATCCCACATTTGACAATTTTGCTTATCCACATCTTCAGTGGGACCTTGTTGAAAGGTTTCTGAAAACCCCGACAAACCATTCCTCCCTTTTGTCTACACTGCTTATTCACAGCCAGACAGGAAAACAAACCCAGCAGGGTGTGTGAAATAAAATTTCAGTTTCAGAACAACATGCTTGGCATGGGTAGAGGATTGGCTGATTAGCAGAAGACAGAGTTGGTATAAAGGGGTCATTTTCACGATGGGAACTGGTGACGAGGGGAACTCCGCAGACGTCAGTGTTGGGACCACGCTATGCATGCTATACATTAACAGCCTGGACAAAGGATGTGAGCTAATTTTACACGAAAGAGCCCACAATGAAATGTTCAGAGGTGGCGGTGGCAGGATCTCATTCAAACTTACAGA
>NW_025200889.1:5236-6848 GCF_004010195.1 Chiloscyllium plagiosum | reverse complement strand
GAGTAGTGGTTGAGGGATGTGTGTGTGTTTGTGAGTCTATCTGCTTAAAGGCAGGAGACTGGAGGGTTGTGTGTTGGTTTCGGTGTCTATCTGTTTAATGTCAGGAGGCAGGTTGGTCATATTGGGTTGTGTGCGTGTGTTAATATGTATATCTATTTAAGGGCTAGAGACAGGGTGGTGGTGGAGGGTGCTGTGTGTGTGTTTCTGTGTATAACTGTTTAATTGCAGGTGGAATATTGGTGGTGGAGGGTTGTGTGTGTGTTTCTACGTATATGTGCTTAATGGCAGGACACATGATAGTGTGTGTGTCTTTCTCTGTATACCTGTTCAATGACAGGGGACAGGATGGTCATGGAGGGTTGTGTGTGTTTCTGCGTATCTCTATTCAATGGCAGGAGACACAGTGGTGTTGGATGGTAGAGTGTCTGTGTTTCTGTGTCTGTGTGCTGAGTGGAAGGTGAGAGGGTGGTGGAGAGTTGTGTATGTTTCTGTGTATATCTGTTTAAGGTCAGTAGACAGGGTGTTCGTAGAAGGTTGTGTATGTGTTTCTGTGTATATCTGTTTAATGGCAGGTGACAGGGTGGTGGTCGAGGTTGGTGTGTGTGTGTTTATGTGTGTATATGTTTAATTGCAGGAGACAGGCTGGTGGTGGAGGGTGATATGTGTTTGTTTCTGAGTATATTTGTTTCATGGCAGAAGACGTGGTGGTGCTTGAGGGTTGTGCGTGCGTTTCTGTGTATATCTGCTTAATGGCAGGCAACAAGATATTAGTCGGGGATTTTGTGTGTGTTTGTGTGTGTGCGTTTCTGTGTATATCTGCTTAATGGCAGAAAACAATGTGGTGGTTAAAGGTTGTGTGTGTGCATTTCTACGCATATCTGTTTAATCGCAGACGATAGGGTTGTGGTGGAGAGTTGTTTGTGTGTTTGTATGTGTTTCTGTGCATGTCTGTTTAATGGCAGGAGACGGGGTGATGGTGGAGGGTTGTGTGTGTGTGTTTATCTGATTAATGGCAGCAAACAAGGTGGTGGTGGAGGGTTCTGTATATGTGTGTGTTTCTGTGTATATCTGTTTCAGGTCAGAAGACATGATGGTGGTCGAGGGTAGTGTGTGTGTACTTCCGTGTATATCTGCTAAATGGCAGGAGAAATGGTGGTGGTGAAGTGTAGAGTGCGTGTTTGTGTGTATAACTACTTAATGGCGGGAAATAAGGTTGTGGTGGAGGGTTGAGTGTGTGTGTTTCTGCATATATCTGTTTAATGTTTGCTGACAGGGAGGTTATGGAGGGTTGTGTCTGAGAGTGTTTCTGTATATATCTGTTGAAATGCAGGAGAAGGGTGGCAGTGGAGGGTTGTGCGTGTGCTTCTGTTTACATCTGATCATTGGCAGAAAACAACTTGCTAGTGTAGTGGTGTGTGTGTGTTTCTGTATATCCCTGTTTAATGGCAGGAGACAGGATGGTAGTGAGGTTTATGTGTGTGTGTGTGTTTCTGTGTATAATTGATTTATGGCAGCAAACAGTGTGGTGGGGGAGGGTTCTCTCTGTGTGTGTTTCTGTATATACCAGTTTAATTGCAGGAGACAGGTTGGTGGTGGAGGATGGTATATGTTT
>NW_025200889.1:1663-4475 GCF_004010195.1 Chiloscyllium plagiosum | reverse complement strand
GTGTGTGTGTGTTTCTGTGTATATATGTTTAATTTCAGGAGACAGGGTGGTGGTGGAGAGATGTGTATATGTGTTGCTGTATATATCTGTTTATGGGTAGGAGATGGGGTTTCGTGAAGGTTTGTGTGCATGTGTGTGTTTCTGTGTATATCTGTTTAAGTGCTGGTGACAGGATTGTGATGGAGGGTTGTGTGTGTATTTCTGCATATCTCTGCTCATAGCAAGAGAACACGGTAGTGTTGGAGGATTGTGTGTGTGTTTCTGTGTATAGTTATTTAAGGGCAGGAGACAGGGTGGTGATGGAGGGTTGTGTGTGTGTGTTTCTGTGCCTATCTGATTAATGGCAGGAGACAGGGTGGTGTTGGAGGATTGTGTGTGTATTTCTGTGTGCACCTGTTTAATAGCAGGAGACAGGGGGTTCGTGGAGTGTTGTGTGCGTGTGCTTCTGTACACATCGATTTAAGGGCTGGAGACAGGGTTATGGTGGAGGGTAGTGTGCGTGTGTGTTTCCGTGTATAACTGTTTAATGACAGGAGACAGTGGTGGAGGAGGGATGTGTGCCTGTTTCTGTGTTTAACTGCTTAATTACAGGAGACAGGGTGGTGCTGGAAATATGTGTGCATGTTTCTGTGTGTATCTTTAATTGCAGGACGCGGTGGTGGAGGAGGCTGGTGTGTGTGTGTGTGTGTGTGTTGCTGCGTAAATCTATTTAATGGCAAGACACAGTGTGGTAGTGGAGGGTAGAAAGTCTGTGTTTCTGTGTCTATGTGCTTACTTGAAGGAGACAGGGTGGTGGTGGAGGGTTGTGTATGTATGAGTGTTTCTTTGTATATCTGTCTAATGGCAGGAGACAGGATGGTGGCCGAGAGTTGTTAGTTTTTGTTTCTGTGTATATCTGTTTAATGGCAGGAGACAGGGAGTTGGTCGAGGGTTGTGTGTGTGCATTTCTGTGAATATCCGCTAAATGGCAGGAGACAGGGTGGTGATGGAGGGTTGTGTGTGTTTCTGTGTATATCTGTTTAATGGCAGGAGAGAGGGTGGTCGTGGAGGGTCGTGCGTGTGTGTGTTTCTGTGTATATCTATTTAATTGCTGAGGACAGGGTGGTGGTGGAGAGATGTGTGTGTTCAGTGCATATTTTAATGACAGGAGACAAGTTGGTGGTAGGGCGATGTATGGGTCTGTGTTTCTGTGTATATCCGTTAAATGGCAGGAGACAATGTGGTGGTGGAGGGAGTATGTGCGCGTTTCCGTGTATGTCTGTTTAATTGCAGGAGACAGGTTGGTGATGGAGGGTTGGGTATGTGTGTGTTTCAGTGCATATCTGTTTAATGATGGGGGACAGGGTGGTGGTAGAAGGTGATGTGTGTGTGTTCCTGTGTATATCTGTTTAATGAAAGGAGACAGAGTGGTGGTGGAGGGTTGCTGTATGTTTCTGTAAATTTATGTTTAATAGCAGCAGACAGCATGGTGGTGGAGGATGGTGAGTGTGTGTTTCTGCGTATAACTGTTTAATAGCTGGAGACAGGGTGGTGCTGGAGTTTTGTGTGTGTATTTCTGTACATATTTGTTTAATTACAGGAGACAGGTGGAGGGTTGTGTGTGTGTTTCTTTGTATATCTGCTCAATGACAGGAGAAAAATTGGGTGTCAAGGATTGTGTGTGTGTGTGTGTGTGTGTTGTGTGTGTGTTCCTTAGTATATCTGTTTAATGGCAGAAAACAATGTGGTGGCGGAGGGATGTGTGTGTTTCTGTGTATCTCTCTTTATTGACAGGATACAGGGTGTTAGAGGAAGGTTTTGTGTGTGTTTCTATGTATATCTGCTTAATAGCGGGAGACAGCGTGGTGGTGGAGGGTTGTGTTGTGTGTTTCAATGTATATCTGATAAATGACAGGAAACAGAGTGTGGTGGAGGGTTTTGTGTGTGTGTGTTTCTGTGTATATCTGTTTAATGGAAGGAGACAGCGTGATGGTGGCGGGGTGTGTGTGTGTTTCTGCGTATATTTGTTTAATGGGAGGAGACAGGGTGGCGGTGGAAGGTTGTGTGCTTGTGTTTCTGTCCATATCTGTGAAATAACAGGAGACAGGTATATAAGGTTGGTGTGTATGTGTTTCTGCATATCCCTGTTGAATGGGAGGGGACATGGCGGCGGTGGAGGATTGTGTGTGTGTGCTTCTGTGTATATCTGTTTAATTGCAGGATACAGGGTAGTCGTGGAGGGTTGTGTGTGTTTCTGTGTATATCTGCTTACGACAAGAAACAAATTGGGTGTCAAGGGTTGTGTGTGCGTATGTGTTTGTGTGTGTGTGTGTGTGTTTCTGTGTATATCTGTTTAATGGCAGAAAATCATGTGGTGGTAAGGGTTGTGTGTGTCTGTTTCTGTGCATGTCTATTTAATGGCAGGAGACAGGACGATGGTGTTGAGATGTGTGTGTTTTTTTATACCTGTTTAATTGCCGGTGAGTGTGTGATGGTGGACCATTGTGTGTGTGAGTGTGTGTGCATGTGTTTCTATGTAGATCTGTGTAATGGCAGGAGATAGTGTGGTCACGGATGATTGTGAGTGTGTTTCTGTGTATATTTGTTTAATTGCAGAAAACAATGTGGTGGTGAAGGGTTGTATGTGTGTGTGTGTTTCTGTTATATTTGTTTAATGCCAGGAGACAGGAAGGTGGCTTAGAGATTTGTATGTGTTTCTGTGGATATCAGTTTATTGACCGAAGGCAAGGTGTTGGTGCAGTGTTGTGTGTGCGTGTGTGCTTCTGTGTATATCTGCTTGATAGCGTGAGACAGCGTGGCGGTGGAGGCTTGT
>NW_025200889.1:0-1628 GCF_004010195.1 Chiloscyllium plagiosum | reverse complement strand
TGAGTTGGAAACGTGTTGGAACTGAGTTGGAAGCGTGTCTTTTTTTTAAAAAGTTTTCAAGATGTCAATTACGCTGGAAAACAAAGAGCTATTGGAAACAGAAAGGGGAAAGGTAGAATGGCTTCAGCTTTCAGTGCTGGATACCACTGAGCCGCAGCACGAGCGGCTGCGGCGTTTTTTCTGTAGTGTAGTGGTCATCACCTGCGCCTACCATGCGAAAAGTCCCCAATTCGAAACTGAGCGGAAGCTGCTTTGCTTTTCAACTGCAGCCTTTTACATGGACAAGAACGGAGCTTACTTGCTTGCTTTCCCATCTGCAAACTTGCCTTCGAATTTGCTTGAACAAATATGCTCTCGGAGTGAAATGCAATGCAATTCCATTTAATGACTGTGCAAAGCATTGGAAAGTTTGTCTCCAACCTGGTTCTGATCATATGCCATTCTGTTTGAGTGTGTACTTACCGCCTTCTGATCCTTCCACGAAAAGCAGTACCGCATTTGCATTCCTTGCGCAGGCGGCCGAGTTCAAAGACAGGGAAGAAGCTGATGCGCTGGTGTCACAGCGCACCACGGATTCCTGAACTTCTCTGTCTGTCAAATGTACCCCAAAGTCATCTCTGAAAGACCTCATTTGGAAGCTGTCTGCCGTTTTTCAACGTGCGAGAGTTGGCACCAGAGGTCCTGAATCATGTTTTGGAGCAGTTCGCACGTTACTGGACGTTTAATCAGCAACAGCAATGAAAGAAATTACACTCTCAGTGGAACCTCTGGACCTGAGCTTTCATAGCGTCGCCAGTATTCAGGTGCGCCCCGAGATCTCAGCCACGTTGGAACTGAAACGGAGGTATCGACAGAGAGGCTACAGAATGACATCGCATCCATTTGGTTTTCTTCAAATCACTGACGAGCAGGAAAATGTAAACGGGGAGGGCGAGTGGGGAAGTGAGGCAGTTGCAGCTCTGGTGAAACTCCTTCTTTGTGATTCACTCAGCAACCAGAGACGTGTGAAGGTGACTCAGGGGTGAAAGCTCTTCACATCGAGAACAAAAAGCACTCAAGGGCAGTTCGCACCTCTTCCGGAGTGGGGGTGGGGTGAGGCAATTACCTTTTGACTTCTGTTACTATGTTCAGAAACTGCCTTTTAGTTTGAGATGAACAGAAACTGCATTTCTAATAAGCACCATGCAATTTAGCAAAATTTACTGAGTCGCTTCTCGTCGATTCCCACACAGGTTTCCAACGCAGTTGGTATCCATGTGGCTCATGTCCAGGAGTGAAGATCTCTGCAGCAAATTGCACGGTTAAGGTAAAAGGCGAGGAAAGTGGCATCTCGAACTGGCCCAGAGGTCAGAACATCCTCACAATGTGATCTGTCGTTCTCGGATTGTAATGCTACCTCCGGTTTTAGGGTGGAGAACATTCTTTGAGACTCTTATTCTGCAAAACAGACACAGTGACTGAAACTATGCTGCACGTTATGATGTGGAACACGGTTTGCTCAGCTCTGTGCATTTTCCCTGTAGTCCGGAGTGTTTCGTGTTCCGTGTAAACGTGAAAGTCGTCCTGTTTTGAGCAATGTGTGAAATCATTTAGGGAAGCAAGAATCGAAATTGCAGTAATGTCAAGCA
>NW_025200888.1:0-6847 GCF_004010195.1 Chiloscyllium plagiosum | reverse complement strand
GATGGGGTTCCTGGGGTTTGTGGTGATGTCATTCTCTGTTCATTTTCTGAAGGGTTGATAGATGGTATCTAGATCTATGTGGTTGTTCATGGCGTTGTGGTTGGAGTGCCAGACCTCCAAGAATTCTCTGGCATGTCTTTGCTTAGCCTGTCCCAGGATAGATGTGTTGTCCCAGTCGAAATGATGGGTTTTTTTCATCCGTGTGTAGGGCTACGAGGGAGAGAGGGTCGTGTCTTTTTGTGGCTAGCTGGTGTTCGTGTATCCTGGTGGCTAACTTTCTTCCTGTTTGTCCTACGTAGTGTTTGTGGCAGTCCTTGCATGGAATTTTGCACTCCAACCACAACGCCATAAACAAACAAATAGATAGATCTAGATCTATCAACCCCTCAGAAAATGAACAGGAAATGACATCACCACAAACCCCAGGAACCCCATCCAGGATAAACATATAAATAGAAAGCAGGAGACAACAGCTTCGCTTCACTTGGAGGTCGCCACTGATGATGTTACTGAGCCAGGTAATGAAACGTCAGGATATCAAACCTACAGCTCAGCGAGCAAACCTACACCCTAACACTCTGCCTAACTTTCTATATTCCCCCTTCAGAATCTCATCCTTTTCCCTTCCTATGTCATTGGTTCCAATATGTACAATGACAGCCTGCTGTCCCTCTCCCCTTTGAGAACATTCTGAACCCTCTCTGAGACATCCTTGATCCTGGCACCAGGGAGGTAACACACCATTCTGATTTTTCACCGCTGGTCACAGAAACGTTGTCTGTGCCTCTGAATAGAGAGTCCTCTGACACAATCGATTGCTTGGAAATGAACATACCCCTCATTACATGAGAGCCAGTCTTGATACCAGAAACTTGACAGTTCCTGTTACATTCCCCTGAGAATCCATCACCCTCTTCATTTTTCAAAACTTTTTCATACTTGTTTGAAATGGGGATAGCCACAGGAGACTCCTGCACTTCCTGCTTAACCCTCCTACCTTTCCTGGAGGTAACCCATCTACCTGACCGTATCTGCAGCTTTTCTGCCTTCCTATAACTGCCATCCATCACACCCCATTGCTCTAGTAAATTCCTCTTTGCCTCTAACTGTTGCTCCAACCAATCCATGCGACTCAATAGGATTCGCTCCAACCAAACACATTTCCTGCAAACATAATCAGGCCCAGAAAATAGCACCATCTTATTGCCCTGAAAAGCAGTGCTCCAGGCTAAGTGGAAACGTGTGGTTTATATTTTTTAAAATTTAATCAAGAGACAGATTTCAACTAAACGTATAATCAAAACAGAATTTGACTCTATTTCGTACTGCAGACTTCCAGCAAGGTTACACATTAAAAATTATGAACGTATCTGTGCCTGTGCTGGTTCCTCCAAGGTCAGCTGTGAATTTCGCTGTTTGCTAATTTTCCAAGACACACTCTGATATCCACAGATACGTGAACTCTTTGTCTGCCTTTCCTCCTTTTAAAAGTGCTGTTGTTTTGACATTTCTTTTCTCCAAAGTTCCAAAACAATGCAACAGCATATACAACAGTAATTGCTGCTCCTGGAATTTGAGAAAATCACCCAAACACCTAAAATACCTCAAAACAAAAGCAGCTCTTCCAGACACAATTTCTTTCCTGTCCTCCATCTTGGATTACCCAGAACAGCCCAGATCCTTCTCAACTCTTTATAAACCCATCCTGATGCCTTTTAAATGCTGTAATTGTACCAGCCTCTATCACTTCCTCTGATGGCTCATTCCATCCTTGCACCAACGATTATGCAAAAAGTTGCCTCTTAGATCTCTTTTATATCTTTTCCCTCTCACCTTCAACCAATGCCCTTTAGTTTCAGACTCCTCTATTATGAAAAAAAGAACTTGGCTATTCACTTTATCCATGCCCCTCATGATTTTATAAACTTCTGTGAGCTCACCCCTCAGCCTCCAACACTGAAGGGAAAATAGCCCCAGCCTATTCAGTCTCTCCCTAGAGCTCCAAACCTTGTAAGTCCTTTCTGGACCCTTTCACATTTCCTATAGCAGTAAGTGCGGAATTTAACATAGCATTCGAAAAGTGGCTGAATCAATGTCCTGTACAGCTGCAGCATGACATCTCAACTCACGTACTCAATACATTGACCAATAAAGGCAAGTAGACCAAACACCTTCTTCACTATCCTGTCAATCTGCAACTCCACCTTCAGGAACTATGACTCTACACTCCAAGGTCTGTTTGTTTGGCAACACTCCCCAGCACCCTACCATTAACTGTATAAATGCCGCTATGATTTACCCAAAGTGCAACACCTCACATTTATCAAAATTAATCTCCATCTGCCACTCCTCAGCCCATCTGATCAAGGTCCCACTGTACTCTGAGATAACCTTCCTCACTGCCCACTACATTTCCTGTTTTGGTGTCATCTGAAAACAAACCATTACTAACCATTCCCTCCTATATGCACATCCAAATCATTTATAAAGATAATAGGAAGCAGTGGACACAGGTAGTGAGTAATTTAAAGAGATTGATCCTCATCTCCATTCCGCCAGGCTCAGGGGAAGAGATTGCACAGCCCCACGCAGGGAGAGGGTCCTTGTAAATAACACACAGAGTCCGATCGTGGGCCAGAGCCTGTGGGAGGCTGACAGAGTGGTCACTGACAGACATGGACTACATCCCCCAGAATGCAGCCTGTGATTGAAACAAATGACTGGAAGGACTGGGTCTGTCGTTCCAGGATAGTGGGAATGTGAGCGCTGGAATTCTGACCCGGATTGGAGAGCATATTGCTTATCTGCTCCAGGTTGAGGTGTGAGGCAGCCACTGGAGAAAGGGGCAGTACTGCCTGAGTCTGGGACCCTCTGACAGCACAGGCCCTGGAGATTAGCCCCATGTGTAACTCCCTCTCCCTGGCCCTGATACAGGATCCCCCTTCCCCTTTGATCAGATTGTTCCTGTGGTTATTAATGATTAATTATCTATGACTGTTTGATCACCGACAGGAATTCACATTTTTCAACAGAAACTACTGTTGAGGTCAGTGATGACGGCAGCATTAAGAGATCAATGAGATTTGGATTTGATGGAGAAGATTTTATCAGTTTAGACCCAGACAGAATGAGATCGCATACAATCCCATTGCAGTGATGACTAAAGAGAAATGGAATTCTGATGATTCCTGGAACAATTACTGGAAAAGACACCTGGAAGAAGTAACTGTAGAAATGTTAAAGAGATATCTGGAAGCTGGAAAAGATTATTTCAAAAGGAAAGGTATGTATTTCTGTTTTGCTCCATGTTCTGATCTAACCTCACTGATCTATGAAACCGCTCTCCCATTCCATTCAGTGTCTGTCTATTGTTTGTGTTTTCACCCTTTCCCATCACAGTTCAGCCTGAAGTGTTCATCTCCAGGAGGGAGCCCAATGGTCAGGACAAGCCGCTCACTCTCTCCTGCCTGGTCACTGGGTTTTATCCTGTAGACATCGAGGTGACCTGGCTAAGGAATGGAGAGGTCATGTCTGAGACCCAATCCTCGGGGGTACGACCGAACCACGATGGGACCCATCAGATCCAGAAAGAGATTGAGATCAATGCTGGGGATGAGGATCAATACTCCTGTCACATTGAACACAGCAGCCTGGCAGAGGGCAAGCTCTATCAGTGGGGTAAGGGACTGGAGAGAGAGAGAGAGAGAGAGAGAGAGAGTGTGTGTGTGAGAGAGAGAGAGAGAGAGAGCAGGCATTTGGAGAATCCAATACAATGTGTCAACCAATCCCATCAGTTCCCAATGGGCAGGATCTGTGACAATTGTCCCAATTGTCCCAATCAACACAGAACTGAGACTGGAAATGGAACAGCGACAATGTTGATTTATTACATTGTGTTTCAGAAATCCAACAAAACAGTGTGGAACGTTCCCATTGTGTACTTTTGATTGGATTAGTCTCTGCAATGGCTGCAATATTTGGAATAATCATCTGGAAAAAGCCCTGGAGAGGTAAGAATCCAAGAGAGGGGAATGTGGAACTGAGGAGACAGAGTGGGTGTGGGGGAATCTCCAGTACTGGGAGTACAGGGCACTGTGGGGAATGGAACTGATTGAATTCCCACACACAGATACACACGTATAAACACGTATTGTTCCCTGTCTTAAACCCCTGCACACACCCCATTCCTCACTGATTGAATATTGATGCAATGGAAGAGATGTTGAAAATCTCCATAAAGTGTAAGGATGGAGGGGAGTGTGGGAATAAGGATTTCTGACACAGTCTCCATCCCCTCACACTGTGTTGTCATCCTTTGAGAATGGATTATTCCCCATTCTAATGGACATTTACTTTGTTTCTGCAGGTTCACCAAGTGGAACCTACACAATAGCTCCCAGTAAGTGACTGAGGGGATAGAGTGTTGGGAATGATGGAGAAGGGATTGGAAGGTGTAGTGTTACATTCTCCTGGATGGGACACACATCAGGATCGCTTCTCGGCCTTTTGGCTAAGATCAAGTGTCTGTTCTTATCAGGACAGGGGTCGAGTTGCGAGTCATCAGAGCTAGTGGAGATCATTGCTGGATCGTGATTGGACGTTGGAGGATCGTCTGGTTGTGCTGACCTGCTATTGGTGGATCTTCATGCTGGCTTCGGCCTAACGCCAATTCAGGGACCAGCCAACCTCAGAGCTATGGCCTCAACAGCTGCGCGCAGCCCTGGGCAGGGGGTTCGAAACACCGTCCGGGTGTCTGTCAAGAAGGTGGAGGAGCGTACACCAGTCGATCGGACGGTGTTCATCAAGAAGGTGTTGTTCGAGTGCTGTGGATTTGCCGCAGCAGACATGTACTGCCTGCAGGATTTCCCTGGGGCAGGCTACTTCGACGTCACCTTCGGGAGCGTGAAGCAATGTGAGCAGCTCCTGAAGGTCTTCAAAGAAAAGGAAGGGGAGCCGCTGTTCTCCATCTTGTCGGCGGTCCCGTTGTGTGTGCTTCCTGCACAGAGGAGCCGGGTTGTTACAATCCACATGTACAACCCCTACGTGCCAGCAACTGATGTCCTGACGTTCCTGGGAAGATATGTGCAGGTCGAGGGTCAAAGCACCGACGTGGTTGACCCTTTCGGGGTCTGGACCAGCAAACGACAGGTCAAGGTAACCCTGAGGGTCGATGCCAGCGGGAATATCCTCCACCCACCCTCCAGCTTTGCTATCGGAGGGAGCAGAGGGTACCTGACTAATGCAGGGCAGCCGAAAGTGTGCCGAACCTGTGGGAGGTCAGGCCACATGGCGGCGGACTGCAAGGTCACGATCTGTCGCAATTGCAAGAAGGAGGGCCACCCGACCAAAGAGTGCAAGGAGGAAAAGAACTGCAATCTGTGCGGGGAGGCGGGCCACGTGTACAGGGCCTGCCCAAGACGAGGGGCCGCCACCTACGCGCAGATGGCCGGAGGCGGGCCAAAAAAGGACGGCAAGGCACCGCAAACCGGCAAAGGAATGGTGTCAGGAGGCACGCAACAGGAAGGACAGGCCGGAGCAGAGCAGACAGCTACTGGAGAGGTACAGCTGCCGAGCGAAGCTCCGACAGGACAGGAGGAGGAGGCGGAGAAGGGAAAGAAGGAGGCAGAGGAATGGACCGTGGTGAAAAACAGGAAGAGGAAAACCCACCCGGTCACCAAGACCTCCCAGAAAAAGGGGAAAAGGCAGCTGCAGGTGGAAGACATGGACAGCTCTTCGGAGGGTGAGGACGGAAGAAAGGAGGGTCGTCACCAAAAGAAGAGGCAGAGCGCTGCGAGGAGAAAGGAGAGCGGCAACTGCCAACCAAGGGACGAGCCTCCTGAGGAAATGGGAAACCACCACCCCCCACCAGGTGAAAGCCAGGAGGGCCCCACCGCCACACAGCTCCAGGTCACTGGGAGCAGCGACCCTCTGACAGCCCCGCTGTCAGATATAGAAACAGACAGCGTGGACCCTGGTCTCGGCCCGATGACACCGGAGCGGGCAAATGGGCCGAGTGAGGAACTGGACAGCTACCTCAGCCCCGCGAGGGTCCAGCAGTTTGCGTACTGCACGGGGATGCAGACAGCTACCCCAGAGGGGCAGGACCAGCAGCAATCGGACATGGGTAATCTTACAACCTGTTAACAAAATGGGGTTTAAAATTGCAACTATTAATGTGCACAGCATAAAATCTGCTGCGCGATGTGTTTCAACACTGGCCTTCCTGGCCAACGTGAAAGCTGATGTCCTGTTTCTGCAGGAATGTGGGATACCGCACCTCAGCAGCTACAGGAGATGGTCGAGCTTGTGGGCCCATGGGCCGTCAGTGTGGTCGGGGGGTAACGATAACCGCGCCTCCGGCCTGGGTATTCTGTTACGGGGAGGCAACTTCACCATCTCCGAGGTTAAGGAGGTGGTGGGCGGGCGCCTCCTCGTCGCTGATGTTACCTACAGAAACGCTCCCCTGAGACTGATTAATGTGTACGCCCCAGTGGGTAAGAGGGAACGGTTGGCCGTCCTGCAACAGCTCCACTGTTGCTGGCTACATCCAGGCCGGTCATTCTGGCCGGAGACTTCAACTGTATCATCGATCCGGCGGGGGGGACAGTAAACTGGACGCCACGTCCAGAGCCCTGATGGACACGGTCAAAGACGCCAAGCTGCACGACGTCTTCAGCACCCCTGCAGACCGAGCGCAGCGTAGATATACATGGTCATGGGCAGACGGGTCTATCCGCTCAAGGATAGATTACCTGTTTGTGTCCCGAACGTTCTCGGTCAGATCCACCGACGTCAAGCCGGTGTTCTTCTCTGAGCACTGCCTCCTGCTGGCCGACTGTCACCTACA
>NW_025200887.1:0-6846 GCF_004010195.1 Chiloscyllium plagiosum | reverse complement strand
TATGGCCATGTTTCTAGAATGGGACAGCTGGCACGAAACAGTGAATTTAAATACACAGACTCGTCAAGCAACAGCCTGACATTGTCTGTGAGGTATGATTATGTCCCAGACACTCCATCACGTTCTCCGGATATCTACTGTCTCACCAACAGGACAGACATAGCAGAGGTGGCAACACAATGGGATATAGGTGGAAGGAAATTGTTCTGGTAGTCCTCAACAGTGACTCAGCCGATTACCATGTACCAGCCTCTCTCAACTGATGAATCAGTACTCTTTCATGATGAACAACACTTGGAGAAAGCACTGAGGATGGCAATGACACAAGATGTACTCTGGGTGAAGAATTTCAATGCCCACCAGCAAGAGTAGCTCAGCTGCAGCATTACTGATCGAGCTAGCCGGGTCCTAAGGATATAACAGCTAGACTGGGTCTGCGGCAGATGGTGAAGGAACCAACAAGAGAGAAAAAATCATACCTGACCTCAAACTTACTAATCTGCCAGTTGCAGAGGTATCTGTCCATGACAGTATTGGTAATAAGGACCACCGCATAGTCATTGTGGAGACAAAGTCACACCTGCACATTGAGAATAACCTCCACCATTTGGGGTGGTACTATCACGGTTCTAATTAGGACAGACTTCGAACTGATCTAGCAGCTCAAGTATGGATGCCCATAAGGTGTATTGGGTCGTCATTAGCAGCAGAATTGTAATCCTGCACAACTTCATGGCCTGGCATATCCCCCTCGCAACAGTTGCCATTAAGCCAGAGGATCAATCTTGGTACAATGGAGTGTGCAGGATGGCAGGAGCAGCACCAGGCAAACCTGAAAATGAGGTGTCAGCCTAGTGAAGCCACCAAACAGGACTACTTTGTGCACCAAACAGCATAAGCAGTAAGTGATAGACAGAGCTTAGCTATCCCACAAGCAACAGATCAGATCTAAGCTCTGCAATCCTTCCACATCTAGTCGAGAAATTGTGGGGAAAATTAAACAATTCACTGGAGGAAGAGATTCTTCAAATGTCCCCATCCTTAACAATGGAAAAGCCCAGCACTTCAGTGTAGAAGATAAGGCAGATGCATTCGCAACAATCTTCAGTCAGAAATGCTGAGTGGATGATCTATCTCAGCCCCCTCTGGTGGTCCTCAGCAATTCAGTCACCAGCCATCAACCAATTTGATTCAGTCCACGCGATATCCAGAAACGGTTGGAGACACTGGATACTCCAAATGGGTACATGCTGACAACATTCTACAACAATAGTACTGAAAACTTGTGCTCCAGAACTTGTCACTGCCCGAGCCAAGCTATTCCAATACAGTTACATCAACGACAATTCCCCGATTACATGGAAAATTACCAATTATCCCCTATACATAAAAAGCAGAACACATGTAATCCAGCCAATTACCACCCCATCAGTATACTCTCGATTATCCATAAAGTGATGGAAGGTGTCGGCGCTTTCAAGCAGCACCTGCTCAGCAACAACCTGCTCAGTGACGCCCAGGTTGGGCTGCCCCAGGGTCACTAAGCTCCTGATCTCATTAGCTTGGTTCAAACATGGGCAAAAGAGCTGAAATCCAAAGGTGGGTGAGAGTGACAGCCCTTTAAAACAAGGCTGCCTTCGACCAAGTGTGGCATCAAGGGGTGTTAGCAAAACTGGAATCAATGGGTATCGGGGCAAACTCCCCGCTGGTTAGAATCATACCTGACACGTAGGAAGATGTTCATGTTTGAGAATGGTCAGTCAACTCAGCTCCAGGACAAGTCTGTAGGAGTGCCTCGGGCAGTGGCCTAGGCCCAAACATTGTCAGGGCTGCTTCATCAGTGACTTTCGCTCTATTAAAAGGTCAGAAGTGGGGATTTTCGCCAATGATTGCACAATGTTCAGCAACATTTGTGGCTCCTCAGATACTGAAGCAATCCATGTCCAAATGCGACAAGATCTGGACAGTATCCAGGTTGACAAGTGGCAAGTAATATTCACGCAACACAAATGCCAGACCGTGACCATCACCACTAAAATACAATCTAACCTCTGCCCCTTGAAATTCAATGGTGGTACCACCACTGAATCCCCCATATCAAAATCCTGGGAGGTTATCATTGCTCAGAAACTCACTGGACTCGCCACATAAACACAGTAACTACAACAGCAGGTGAGAAGCTAGGAACACTGCAGCGAGTAACTCACCTCCTGACTTCCAAAGGTCTGTCCATTATCTACAATGCATAAGTCAGAAGTGCGATCGAATACTCCCCATTTGCATAGATGACTGCATCCCCAACAACACTCAAGAAGCGTGATACCATCCAGGACAAAGCAGCCAGTTTGACTGTCACTTCATCCACAATGCTCCATCATCAACGCTCAGCAGCAGCAGCAGTGTGCACTATCGACAAGCTGCACTGAAAAGATTCACCAAAGATTCTCAGACACCATCTTCCCAACTCACGACTGCAGTTGGTCAACAAGGCAGCTGAGCACCACCTTCTCAAGAGCAACTAGGGACAGGCAATAAATGCTGGTGACACCCAGATGCAAAAAATGTATAAATTGAAAAGAACACTTTTTTTAAACAGAGGATGGTTGCTGAGGTATCTCAGGGAGCAGTGCTTGGGCCCCAGCTATTCATAATAACAATTAAACATTCGGTTGAGGGAGTTAAATACAATATATCCCAGCCTGCTGACTGCGTGAAAGGATGTGGGATTGTAAATGGGTGAGGAGGTTGTAAAAAGTCTCCAAGGTGGCTGACACAAGGCGGGAGTGGGCACATATGTGACAGATAGAGAGCAAACTGTGTAGAGGTGAAGCTGTGCTGTTTGGTGGGAACAATAGTTTGGCAGCGTACCAATTGAAAAGGAATTAGTTGAAACATATTGATCTACAAAGGGAATTGTGCTCCCTTTTGTTGTTTCCTTCTGTGCAGCCCCCCGAGGCCCATGCAAGGCAGTGATTTCTGAATCCAGATGTCAATACTGGGAATGGCATTGGCACGCTGACCAGTGTACACAGACCCACCACGTGGGTAGCTGTAACATTGAAAAGGATCTGGTCTCCCTGTGCACCAATCACTGAAAGTCATATTGCAGGAAAATAAAGCAGATCAGAAGATAAATGATTTGTTGACCTTCATTTCAAGGGGATTTGAGTCCAGGAGTAATGGTCTCTTACTGCAGCTGTACAGGACCTTGGTGAGACCCTATCTCGAACCTGGTGCAATATCGTGCGCAGTTTTGGTCTCCTTGCCTAATAAAGGACAACCCTGACATTGAGGGAGAGCAGTGAAGGATAATCAGACTGGTCTCTGGGATGACAGGCTTCTTGTGGGAGCATAGTTTGGAGCGACTGGGCCTGTATTCCATGGGGTTTTGGAAAATATGTGGAGATCTCAGTGAAATATCTAAAACTCTGACAGGGTGAGACAGATTGGCAGCAGGGATGATAATTCCCCTGGCTGGGACTTCTAAAACAAGGTGCCCCAGTATTAGGTACAGGCAGGTCACACTGCATTGAGATGAGAACAAATGTCTGCACTCTGAGACTGGGGAACCTGGGGAATTCTCTCCCACATAAGGCTGTGGAAGCAAAAGCACTGAAAACAAAATGAGGATTTCTAGCTACTAAAAGAATGAAGAAGGCAGGTGTATGCTTTGGAGACACAGGATTATCCATCATTATAATGGATGGGTGAGAAAGCTCTATGGACCGAAGAAACTACAGCATTTCCTATTTTTTTATTTTTCCAATGGTTCATCACATTAAGGGATATGTACATTGTGTGGGATAAGAGCATTGAGGAGATTTTCTCCATGAATGAGATGTGGGAGGACTCAATGTGTTGTATGACGTACTCCTTTCCCGATGATTCTGTGTAGTTTGTAGGAAAGCTCTGTAAATATTGTCACAAGCTTTCAGATGTGAGGAAGGAGGTCTCTGCAGAGTCAACAGAACTGTGTTTCCCGTTCCCTTTTCCAATACCGAGGCTGTGGCTGGGTGTTCTGATCGGTTTTATCGTTAAGGGCTCGGAGCAGTTTCATACAATTGAGTGTCTTGCTTGGCTGTTTTGGAGACCATTGAAGAGTTTATCACATCTCTGTGTGTCTGGAGTTACGTTTAGGCCAAACCAGGAAAGCACGGGAGATTTACTTCCTGAAAGTACATTGAGGAAGGCAATAGATGTTTACAATCGCCACTGGCTTTAAGGTCACTATTACAGACAGCAGATTTTACATCTCGATATTTTATTAATTGTTTTTAACTTCCACCAGCTGCCAGTGCAGTAGCGTGGTCTGGATTAGTAATCCAGTGACATTTCCATAACAGCACCATCTCCATATGGGGACCCATCGGAAACCAGGCTGAGCAGGTTATTGCTTTACTTCTTGACAGCTCTGTCAAAAAGAACACCCACCAATTGGACTGTCGTGATGGTACTGAGGGGACGGTATTTGGTCAGACTGTAATTATTCTCTTCTTAGTGGACTGGATATAACTAAGTAATTTTCCACATTGCCAGGAAGATGTCAGATTTGGAAGTGGAATGAAACAGCTTCCCCAGGACACGGCTTGTGTGCAGCACATGTCTTCAGTCCTATTGCAGGAATGGTGTCAGGGCCCATTGCCTTTGTCCTATCTACTGTGTTCAGCTGTTTCTTCATGCCACGTGCAGCCAATCGAATTGGTTGAAGTCTGGCATCGGTGATTCTGTGGGGATCATGAGAAAGGTGTGGTGGGTCATAGACTCAACACCTCTGGCTGAGGATGGTGGAGATACTCCATATTTGTGTTTTGAAATGATGTATAAGGCTGTTCTGTTATTTAAGATGCCAATATTTGGCGAACCCTTTTTCCAGTGAATTGCTTAATCATCCATTACTATTTATGATGAGATGTGGCAGGGCTACAGAGCTTTGATGTGATCTATTGGTGTGAGGGTCATTTGGCCTTCTAGATCAGATGTTAGTTCTGCTCTTTAGGATGTAACCAGTCAAGCGTGGTTGCTCTAATGGGTTATCATCAGGTTCAGGTACACATGGTTCCGACCCTGTCATATTCACCCACACTGTTACAGAAACATCTATCGGCTTCATGGAAATGACAGACTGAGGGATTATCTCGGGCATTAATTACAGATTGTGGTTGTATGTAATTCAGCTTCTTCTGCTGCTCTGGTCTGCAGCACCACATGAATGTCCTGTTTTTAGCTTCAAAATCTGCAATGCAATTCTGTTGCCGGCTCCGAATTCACACCGAGACTCATTCACCCATCAGCCCTGTACCCTGATTTCTGATGAGGTAACACTTCCATTTTAATGTTCTCATTCTGCTGAGGGTCCCTCCATGGTGTCACAGCTCCAATTCGTCACACCCCTCAAAAACTGTTAAATCAATTCATCTGAATCTTTTTTTCTTTCCAGTTGTGTCGTCCTGTGTTTGAAGTGAATGTGTTTCCCGCTTTTTCTCACCATGAACATGATTAAGAGCTCTGTAGCGTCAGTTATGCCAGTCTTATGTAGTTTCAGAGCCAAAGAATTTGTGCAGCTTGCATTATCATTAATTTCCCGCGATGTGGCGCTCCGTGTTGGACACGGCGTTTGAGCAGCCTTGATACACGTCTGTGGAACTTATTCACAAACAGAAATTGCTGAAGAAACTAAGCAGGCCTGGCAGCATCTCTGGAGTCAATGCAGAGTTTTTTTTTTAATTTCAGTGACCCTTCCAAGCTTCCAGTTTCTTCACTAATTTTTGTTTTTGTGTCAGATTTCCATTATCCATAGTTCTTCTTTTATTGAAAATTTGAAGTGCCTATTCGTTTCTAGAGAAACTCAACAAGTCTGGTAGCATCTGCGAAGACAGAGAAACAGAGTTAAACTTACCAGTCAAGGGTGCCACTTCTTCACAACTATAAGGATTGGAAATAGGTTTTTCCATCTCCTGCAGAGGTGAATGTTGAGGTGACGGAAATCAAAGGGTGTGGAGATGCAGTGCAATAAATAAGTGTGCTTTTAATGGCGGTGAAAGAGAAATAGATATAAAATAGTTGTAAATTAATGTGCGAAGTGGAGAAATGGGTTCGCTCTATTGAGTGCAACAAGAACAAGATAAGGTAGACTTGAAGGAAGAATGTATGAAAAAAAATTAACAGTCATAATGGAATTGGGTTGTGAAGTTATGGAATTTAATATTAACTCCTACAGGCTGTAACACACCAAAGAATAAAGTGAGGTGTTACTTGAGCTTGGGCTGTGCTTTATTCGAACATTGCAGCAGCCCAGAACTAAAAGTTAACATGAGAGCAAGGTAGTTTATTGGAATGGGAAGCAATGAGAATCTTAGGGTTATTCCTACAGGCAGAGTGGGAGTGTTCCTCAATGCAATCTCTGTTTGGTCTTCCCAATGTAAGGGAGACATCATTGTGAATAGCAATTACAGGAGACTGGATTTAAAGAGTACAAGAAGGTATATGTTGGGTTGCTCAGGAATGAGGAATGTGTCAGCGATTTTTCCAAATATCTGATGAAATAGTCTACATCATTGGCACTCCCACAGCAACATCTTTAGTCGTGCTTTTTTGATAGTTTTTTTCTGTCTGTTTAGTCACAAGCTGTTTCTCACATCTTAACAACAGGGTCTAGATAACAGTCTATTTGTCACATATGCTCCTGTCTGTTTCGAACTAATTTGCTTTGTTTCAAACGTACTTGCAAGTCTGCTTTTGCAATAGCGTTTGTAAATTCAACCCTTGTTATGCTATAGATTAAACACTGAACTCTGTGACTTCCTTGTGCTTTACACTCAATACAACAATCCACAAACCCAAGGATAC